>NC_085138.1:170938776-171114173 GCF_035046485.1 Aedes albopictus
CCAGATCAGTGCTGTCATGCTAAAATCAGAGCTGGTTACCCAAGTTTTCAAAATAGCTGCGCCCCTTATGATGCTACGCCCCCATATAAATAATTCATGCATTGCGCTCAATTTAACTATTTTGCTGTTCCCAAAATAAAGCAAACAAGACAATTTTCCCGCTCACAAAAAAGTGTTAGTCTTGGATGTTAAAATTGCGCTCATCTTATACCAAAAAAGGATAATAGATTTTTCAGTTCCCAAAATATAAAGTGGCTATCTCAGATTCGAAAACAGCTCTCATCGTAAATCAATAACAATGTGAAAATTCCTTCGCTTTTCAATGAGCTGCGATCTCAGTCGTAGAAATTCCCTCAAAATATATCATTAACAATGTAATATATGAAATTACGGATTTATATGATTTTGTTTGGACAAGTTCAATCATATTTGAAAAATAATAGTGTAATAGTTTTCAATTTATCAAATTTGTTGGTCGGAAAAAAATACATATCATAATTCAAAGAAAAGTGGTGTAATAGCTGGAAACTTCATAAAATAAAAAAAACTAGTGGTGATATCAGATGAAAAACTTGCACTCATAATATCAAGTAAAATGTGACAAATTTTAATTCAATTTAACTATATTCTATTTATACTAGAAAATTGCTCTCATCGCAAATTGATAAAAATGTGAGAATGTCTGTCTACCCATTTAAAATAAAGGATTTGCAATCTAAGATGATAAAATATCTTATCTAATTGAAAACATTGAGACAATTTTGAAGTACTTAAACAAAATAAACGAGTTTGAATGTTAGATGAGACCATTGCGCTCTTCATACATTAAAAACAGAACATTAATTTGTCGGCTCCCCAAAATAGAAGCGGCGATCGAGGCGGCGATCTTATATTCATAAAACTTCACTCATCGGATAGCCATATGAAACTTCGTCGCTCTTTATAATAAAAGAGTCGCGTACTTAGTTGGGAAAATATTGCTGTCATATTAAATAGATAATTTGAAAATTGCGCTCATCAAACATGTAAAAATGTTCGCTCTCCTCATAATATTAAAAAAAAACTGAAAACTGAAACGATTTCTGTTAACTGGCCAAAAGAGAAAAAACTTTCGCTAACTTAGAAAAATTTGACCTACCCTAATACGTTAACTACTTTGAATTACCCTAATGAACTAGATGTAACTTGTTTTCCTTTCCAAGTAAACTTACACTACCACAACTATAGACAACCTGTGTAACCCAGTCAGAACAGAAATAAAATGAGTCTATTGCAAACAGTAAAGCTGTTCGGGCGCGTTCTTTTGTTATTTCTCCCCGTCCGAATAATTCCCCGCGAGTTGGAAGTCCGCCATATTCGAAGTCCGCTGCGAAACCCTCGAAGGCCGGTTCCCGAGATTTGGTCGGTTGTGAGCTGTGACCGGGACCGGAAAAAAATCTGGATTTTACATGGTCCTTCGGCTCGGATTTTCGGTTCGGTCGTTTTCCCGGTATGCAAAAGTGCAAATCCGTCCGACTCGTGTTACTGTGAAATTACGCCAAGGATTGGCTGACACCGACAAGGTGTAGTGAAATTGAATCCTCCACATAAAATTGTGCGAGAAACGGTGAAAAAAGTGCGAAAGTGGCTAAAAATCGACGAAATTCGGTCGATATCCGAAATTGCGCAGTGAAATTTCTCGAAGCGCCACCGA
Organism: Aedes albopictus; assembly: GCF_035046485.1. Classification (NCBI taxonomy): domain Eukaryota; kingdom Metazoa; phylum Arthropoda; class Insecta; order Diptera; family Culicidae; genus Aedes; species Aedes albopictus. The sequence continues at coordinate 170,940,470 of NC_085138.1, forward strand.
AAGAAAAGAGAAGTTCAAGGGCGGCCATCTTGTGCCGAGAAATTTCCACGAGATTCAGCCAGGTTTCAGAGTGTGTGAGTGAAGGAGATCCAACTTGGATCACGAAGTACAGTGCCAGTGTATTGTGGGGAAAGAAAGCAGAAAAGATACGGCACTTGTGAGTGTCTTTAGTGGTGGCTACCCCGACCACTGCGGCTGAGTGGTACAGGCCATCCAAGTGAGAAGAGAATAGTGCGCCGTTCAGTTGTTGCTGTGTATTCCCCACGCAGACCGAGGATTATTTGCGTGAATGCTACCTGCGCCGCTGCTATGTGCGTCGGCGAGAGCAGAGCAAAGAGCGAACTGCCGTTCGTTTGCTCGCGCTTCATTTTCCACGCTGTTCCCGAGGATTCTCTGCCAGCCAGCCACAACAGGGATCGACTGCTGCTGCCGTCATTGAGTGAGTACCTACGCTGCTTCTTTATCATTGCACACGACTCGCGTCGTGGTTCGTTAACCCGTGCCGTTGTCGTCGGCGTCGGTGAGGTACGACTGTTCGTCGTCTCGTTTAGTCGGTTCGGTTGGTCGAGCCTATTGCAGGCACGGAAAGAAATTCGTTTCGTTTCGACTATCGCGTTGAGCCACCGTAAAGACAATGATTAAGGTTGAGGGTGATAAGCAAGCAGATGTCCTGAGCAGGGTTCCTGATTTCCACTTTTTATCTTCTTCCACTTTTTATCTTCTTCCACATTCGAAGACAGTCAGCAGCGAACGGTTGTCGCTTTAGTTCGTGTGTATGCTTGTCAGCGACGACAGCAAACTCCGGCGAACGGTGAGAAGCCACACCTGGAAATTACTCATTCGTCAACATTCGCATCGCAAGCGAATGCGATTCGTGAGTGATGCGATTGATATTGTGCATACGAATATTTGATGTTTTCGAATTATTTTCTTTGCTAATCTAGCATTTCAACAACAATACAGTAAAAATGTACAGGGGATACTCAAAATAACTGGGACAGGTAAAATTTTCACTTTTCAAAAAATGTTCAATTCGCTGTAAATTTTTGAAAGGGCATCAAATATTCTCAAATTTTCACTGTAAGTTCATCAACTAGTTGTGGAGAATTCCCAGAAGAAATTCCTGGAGGAATCCTTGGAAGAATTTCTTGAGGATTAACTAAAAAAAATCAAGAGAAATCCCTGGAGGTATTCCTGGAATAACGCCTATAAGAATTCCTGGGGGAATCCCTGGAGGAGTTCCTGTAGGAATTCCTGGAGGATTTCCTGAGAAATTCCTGGAGGAATACCTAGAGGTATTTCTGGAGGAAATTCTGGAGGAATCTTTGGAGGAATCCCTGGAGGAAGCCCTAGATGAATTCCTGGAGGTATCCCTGGAGAAATCCCTGCAGGAATTCCTGGAGGAATACTTGGAAAAAATCCTGGAGGAACCCTGGAGAAATTCCTTAAGAAATCCCTGGAGAAATTCCTCGACGAATCGCTGGATGTATTCCTGGAGGAATCCCTGAACGAATTCCTTGAAGAAACCTTGGAGGAACTCCTGGAGCAATCCCTAGGGAAAATCCAGTAAGTATTCCTGGAGGATTTCCTGAGGACTTCCTTGAGGATTTCCTGAGGACTTCCTTAAGGATTTCCTGTAGGTATTTTTGGAGAAATTCCTGTAGGAATGCTTGAAGGAATCCCTGGAGGTATTTTTGAAAGAATTATGATAATTAGCTTTATTAAGGACAGGGCCCCTATAGCCACAGCTATAAAGGCGTGGGTATTCAGTATGACCAAGCTGAGGGTGACGGGTTCGATTCCCGGTCAGTCCAGGATCTTTTCGTAATGGAAATTTCCTTGGGCATAGAGTATCTTCGTGCCTGCCACACGATATACACATGCACAATGGTCATTGGCAGAGGAAGCTCTCAGTTAATAACTGTGGAAGTTCTCATAGAACACTAAGCTGAGTAGCAGGCTTTGTCCCAGTTGGGACTTTACGCCAAGAAGAGGAGGAGCTTTATTAAGGAAATTTTCAGCCCTTGGCTGGTCGATCTCCGGTTTTTTTGAAAGAATTCGTGCAGGATTTCTTGGAGGAAACCCTGGAGGAAGCTCTGGAGGAATTCCTGGAGGTATCCCTGGAGAAATTCATGAAAAAAAAATCCTTGGAGGAATACTTGAAAAAAAAACCCTAGAGAAATTCGTTAAGGAATCCCTGGAGAAAATCCTGAAGGAATCGATGGATGTATTCCTGGAGAAATCCCTGGAGGAATTGTTTAAGAAAACTTTGGAGGAATTCCTGGATGAATTCCTTAAGGAGTCCTTGGAGGAATTCTTGGAGCAATCCCTGGAGAAATTCCTTGAGGAATCCCTGTAGGAATTAATGGAGGAATTTCTGGAAGATTCCCTAGAGAAATCCCTGGAGGAAAACCTGGAGGAATACGTGACGAAATTCCTGGAGGAATCCTGGAAAAATTATTTAAAGAATCCCTGGGGAAATTCCTGGTGGAATTTCTTAAGGTATACTTGGAGGAATCCCTGGAGCAATTCCTGGAGGTATTTCTGGAGGATCCCCTGGGGGAGCCCTTGGCGAAATTCCTGGAGGCGCCCTGGAGGAATTCCTTAAGGAATCCCTGGAGAAACTCCTGGAGGAATCCCTGGAGAAATTCCTGGTGGAATTCTTGGAGGTATTCCTGGAGGAATCCTTCAGGTATCAGTAGGTCGGCTCCAGAGGCACGTTCTCCTCCATTTGGGAATTTCCTGAGGAATTCCTGGAGGAATCTCTGCAGGTATTTTTTAGAGGAATCCTTGCAGGAATCCCTGGAGGAAGTCCAGGAGGAATCCCTGGAGGTATTTTTTGAAGAATTTCTGGAGGAATCCCTGGGGGAATCCCTGGAGGAAGCCCAGGAGAAATCCCTGGAGGTTATTTTTGGAGGAATCCCTGGATGAATCCTTGGAGGAATCCCTAGAGAAAGCCCTGGGGGAATTTTTTGAGGAATCCCTGAAGGAGTTTCTGGAGGAATCCTTGCATGAATTTTTTGAGGAATCCCTGGAGAAATTGCTGGGGGAACCATTGAGAAATTCTTGGAGAAATCCCTGACGAAACTCCTGGAGGAATCTTTGGAGAAATTTCTTCCGGAATCTCTGTAGGAAATCCTGGAGAAATGCCTGGGGGAATTCCTGGAAGAATCCCAGGAGGAATCCCTGAAGGTATTTCTGGAGGATAGCCTGGAGGAATTCCTTCAGGAACCCCTTGAGGCATTCCTGGAGGAATGTCTGGAGAAATTCCTGGAAGAATCCTTGGCAAGGGCGTAGCCAGGGGGGGGGCAGGGGAGGGCCGTGCCCCCCCCTGACCGAGCAACTATATTCTAACTTTTTTAAATGTATGCAGGAATTCCTTCGGAAATTCTTGAAGGAATATCTTCGAAAATTTCTGAGGGTATTCCTTCGGAAATTCCTGAAGAAATTCCTTCGGAAATTCCTGAAGGATTCCTTCGGAAATTTCTGGAGCAATTCCTTCGGAAATTCCTGGAGGAATTCCTTCGGAAATTCCTTGGGGAGTTCCTTGGGAAAATCTTGGATGAATACCTTTGGAGATTCCTGGAGGAATTCTTTCAGAAATCCATAGAGAAATTCGTGAGGAAATCCTTAGGTAAATTCCTTACGAAATTCCTGGACAAAATAATCCCAAACTTCCTGGAGGAATGCTTTTGGAAATTCTTGCAGCAATCCTTCGGAAATTCCAGGAGGAATTCTTTCGGAAATTCCTGGAGGAATTCTTTCAGAAATTTAGGGAGGAATTCCTTCGGAAATTGCTGGACGAATTCCTTTGGAATTCCAGGAGGAATTCCTTTAGGATTTCCTGGAGGAATTCTTTCGGAAATTCCGGGAAGAATTCCTTCGGAAATTGCTGGAGGATTTTTTTCGGAAATTCCTGCAATAATTTCTTCGGCAATTACTTGAGGAATTCCTTCGGAAATTGCTGGACGAATTCTTTTGGAAATTCCTGGAGGAATTTTTTCGGAAATTCTTTTTAGATTTTTTTTTTTTTTGAAATTTCTGGTATTCCTCCGTCGGAAATTTCTAGCAGAATTCCTACGAAAAATCCTGAAGGAATTCTTTCGGAAATTCCGGGAGGAATTCCTTCGGAAATTGCTGGACGAATTCCTTTGGAGATTCCCGGAGGAATTCATTCGGAAATTCCAGGAGAAATTCCTTTAGGAATTCCTGGAGGAATTCTTTCGCAAATTCCTGAAGGAATTCCATCGGAAATTGCTGGATGAATTCCATTGAAAATTCCTGGAGGAATTCCTTCCAAAATTCCTGGAGGAATCCCTTCGCAAAATCCTGGAAGAATTCCTTCGGAAATTTCTGGAGAAATTCCATCGGAAATTCCTGAAGGACTTCGTTCGGAAATTACAGGAGGAATTCAATCGAAAATTCTTTGGCGAGGCACTTCGAAAAATCTTGGATTAATACTTTCGGAAATTTCTGGAGGAATTCTTTCAGAAATTCCGGGAGGAATTGCTTCGGAAATTCCTGAAGCAATTCTTTCAAAAAATCCTGGAGGAATTCCTAAAAAAATTCCAGAAGGAATTCCTTCCAAAATTCTTGGAGGAATCCCTTCACAAATTCCTGGAAGCATTCCTTCGGAATTTCCTGAAGGAGTTCCTTCGGAAATTCCTGAAGGAATTCGTTCAGAAATTCCTAGGGGAGTTCCCTCGAAAAATTTTGGATGAATACCTCCGGAAATTTCTGGAGGAATTCTTTCAGAAATCTATAGAGAAATTCCTGAGAAAATCCTTGGATGAATTCCTTAGGACATTCCTGAAAAAAAAAAATCATTCCAAACTTCTTAGAGTTATGCTTTTCATGACTCCTGGAGGAATTCCTTCGGAAATTACTGGACGAATTCCTTTGGGAATTCCAGGAGGAATTCCTTCGGAAATTGCTGGAGGATTTTTTTCGGAAATTCCTGCAATAATTTCTTCGGAACTTACTGGAAGAATTCCTTCGGAAATTCCTAGAGGTATTCTTTCGGAAATTCCTGGAGGAATTCCTTCAGAAATTCCTAGAGGTATTCCTTCGGAAATTCCTGGAGAAATTTTTTCGGAAAGTCTTTTTGGATTTTATTTTTGCAAATTCCAAGAGGAATTCCCTCGAAAATTCATGGAGGAATTCCTTCACAAATTCCGTTAGGAATTCCTTCAAAAATTCCTGGAGGAATTCTTTCGGAAATTCCGGGAGGAACTCCTTCGGAAATTGCTGGACGAATTCGTTTGATGATTCATGGAGGAAATCTTTTGGAAATTCATGCAGGAATTCTTTCGGAAATCCTTAGGGGAATTTCTTCGGAAATTCCTGGAGCAATCCTTCCGGAATCTCTTGGATGCATTCCTTCTGAAATTCGTGGAGCAATTATTTCGGAAATTCCTGGAGGAATTCCTTCGGAAATTCTTGGAGGAATTTCTTTAAAAATTCCCGGAGGAATTCCATTGGAAATTCCTGGAGGAATTCCTTTGGAAATTCCTTCGGAAATTCCTGGAAAAACTCTTTTGGAAATTTCTGAAGGATTTTTTTTAATTCCAGGAAGAATTCCTTCAGAAATTCCAGGAGAAATTCTGTCGGAAATTCCTGGAGAAATTCCATTGGAAATTTCCAAAGGAATGAATTTCCGATGTAATTCCACCAGGAATTTTGCGAAGGAATTCCTTCAGGACTTTCCAAATAAATTCTTCCATTTATTTCCAAGAGAATTCCTCCAGGAATTTCCGTTGCAATTCCTCCAGGAATTTCCCAGGGAAATCCTCCAGGAAATTTCGGAAAAATCCCTCCACAAATTTCTGGAGGAATTACTCTAGGAATTTCCTCAAGGGAATTCCTCTTGGAATTTTCAAAGGATTTCCTCCTGGAATTTCCGAAGGAATTCCTTCATGAATGTCCGAAGAAATTCTTCCATGAATTTCCGAAGGAATTCCTCCAGAAATTTTCCGACGGAATTCCTCTACGAATTTCCGAAGAAATTCCTCGTGAAAGGAATTCATCCAAGAATTTCCGATGAAATTCTTCTAGGAATTTTCAAAAGAATTCCTCTTGGAATTTTTAAAGGAAGTCCTCCTGAAATTTCCGAAGGAACTCCTCCATGAATTTCCGAAGGAATTCCTCCATGAATTTCCGAATGAATTCCTCCAGGAATTTTGCGAAGGAACTTCTAAAGAATTTTCCGAAGGAATTCCTACATGAATTTCCAAAGGAATTCCTCCAGAAATTTTCCGATGGAATCCCTTCACGAATTTCCGAAGAAATTTCTGAGAAATTTTTCCATGAATTTCCGGATGAATTTCTTCAGAAATTTCCGGAGGAAATCCTCCAGGAATTTCCAAAGGAGATCCTCCAGCAATTATCAAAGAAATTCCTTCTGCAATTTCCGAAGGAATTCCTCCTGGAATTTCCCAAGGAATTCCTTCATAAATTTCCGAAGGAATTCCTTCAGGAATTTCCGAAGGAAATCTTCCAGCAATTTCCGAAGGAATTCCTCCTGGAATTTCCGAGGGAATTTCTGCAGTAATTTCCGGTGGAATTTCTCCAGGGATTTTCAAAGGAATTTCACCTGGAATTTTCAAAGGATTTCCTGCCGGAATTTCCGAAGGAATTCTTTCATGAATTTCCGAAAGAATTCCACCGGGAATTTTCGAAAGAATTTCTCCAGGAATTCCTTCACGAATTTCGGAAGGAGTTCCTCCATAAATTTCAGAAGGAATTCCTCCAGGACTTTTGCGAAGGAATCGCTCAAGGATTTTCTGAAGGAATTCCTCCATGAATTTTCGAAGCAGTTCCTCCATAAATTTCAGGAAGGAATTTCTCCAAGTATTTCCGAAGGAATTCCTCCAGGAATTCCCGAAGGAAATCCTCTACGAATTCACGAAGGAATTCCTCCAAGAATTTCCGAGGGAATTCCTCCAGGATTTTCCCGAAGAATTCCTCCATGAGTTTCCCGAGGAGTTTGTCCAGGAATTTCCGTAGGAATTCCTCCAGGAATTTTCAAAGAAATTTCTCCTGGAATTTTCAAAGGATTTTCTCCTGAATTTCCGAGGGAATTCCTCTACGAATTTCCAAAGAAATCCCTCCCAGAATTTCCAAAGAAATTTCTTATGGATTCGCCTTGAAATACCTCCAAAAATTTCCGAATGAATACCTCCAAAAATTTTTGACGGTTGTCCTCAAAAAATTTCCTTAGGATTTTCTCACATAATCCCCAAACGTGTTTCTGAAGGAATGTTTGAAGAAGTTTCTCAAGTTTTCGTAGGAGTTCCGCAATACATTTTTGAAGGAATTTCTTGAGGAATTTCCGAAGAAACTTCTCAAGGATCTTTCGCTGGAATTCCTTGAGGAATTTCAAAAAGATTTATAAAAAAAACGAAAAAATTCCTCAACGAACTTATCAAACAATTTCTCACGAAATTTCCGAAGGTATTCCATAAGACATTTCAGACATATGTCAAAAAAAAAATCCAAACGGACTCCTTTAACAATTTACGAATTTTCCTTATCAAGGCTTTTTTAAAGGAATTCTTCAAAGAATTTCCGAATGAGTTCCTCTAGGAAATAAAAAATCACAAAAAGCATTTCTTCAGGAATTTCCGAAATATTTTTTCAAGGAAGTTTTGAAAGATTTTTAAAGAAATTTCTTATGGAATTTCAGAAGGGATATCTCATGAGACTTTTAGTGGATTTTTTTCAATATTTTCGAAAGAATTGCTTCAGGAATTTGGGAAGGAATTCTCACAGAAATTTCCGGATGAATTCCTCCAAGAATTTTTGAAGGTTTTCTTCAAGGAATTTTCGGAAGAATTCCTCACGAAAACTCCGAAGGAGTTCCTCAAGGAATATTCTAAATCTATTTCAAAGAAATTCCTCAAGGAATTCCCGAAGAATCTTCTAAAGGAAATCGTAGAAGAACTCTCGACGTCCTATGGAATTTCTCAAGGAGCTTTAGAAATGAAGGAATTCCTCAAGAAATTTCTGAAGAATTTGTCAAGGAATTTCCGGTGGAATACCTCAAGGATTTTCGAAATAAATTCCTGAAATTATTTTTAATTGATTCCTTTAAAAATTTCTGAATGCATTCCTCTAGCAACTTCCAAAGATATTCCTCCAGGAATTCCCGAAGGAATTCCTTTAGAAATTTTCAAAGATTTTTTTTCCGGTAATTCCGAAGGAATTCATTAAATCACCATAAAACTACTGAAAGAAATACGAGCAGTGCAGCAAAAAGTTAATCTCAAATTTGTTTGGCCTGGTAAAAACGGTGATATTTACGTTAAACAAAACGAAAATTCAAAGCCTCGTGTTATTCAAAGCCATGAAGACTTTGCCTCGTTCATGGAAATGCTCGGAAAGTGATAGGGAATTTCATTTCATTTCAAATGTGTTTGTATTGATTTTAAAATATACATAATGGCGAATATAGTAAATTTATCTCATGATAATGTTGATGATTTCAATAAAAATGTGTCAAATCCAAATATGAAAAGTATTCGTTTTCTGCAATGGAATGTGAGAGGGCTCAATGTTGTTGGAAAGTTTGATGATGTATTGGAATTCATAGACAACGTATGTGTTCCTCTTGATGTTATCGTATTAGGTGAGACCATGTTGAAAGATGCGAACTGTTCTTTGTTAAATATGCGTGGTTTTAGTGCTATATTTTCATGTAGGGAAAATTCATCTGGAGGATTGGCTCTATTTATTAGGAATACAATTGATTTTCGAACTATCAAGAACGTATCTGTTGATGGTTTTCATCATATACATATTGAGTTGAAGCTTAATGGTATATTTTATGATGTCCATGGTGTTTACCGGCCTCCATCCTATGATTTTAATAGTTTCCATACTATGCTAGAAGCATGGCTTGCGGAAGCATCTCCAAGTCGCCCGTTACTTATCTTTGGGGACATAAATATACCAATGAACTTAGTAAATAATAATGTGGTCGTTAAATATAAAAATTTGTTAGAATGCTACGGTTGTCTCTGCACGAATACTCATGTTACTAGACCCCTGAGTAACAATATTTTGGACCATGTAGTATGCAAACTAGATAATGCCTCTTCCATACAAAATGATACCATTTATAGCGCAGTCAGTGATCATCTTCCTGTTCTAACTAGTCTAAGTTTACCAGCCGAAGTTAACCGAGTAGAACTCAGCCAAAACATAATTGATCATGGAAAAGTGAATGTCAATTTCTCTAACTATATTAACAGCATTGGTAGAATCGATGATGCTAATACATGCCTCGAAAACATAATTGAAAATTATAACAAAATTCTTCAGGATTGTACAACCGTAAGGAAAAAATCAGTTAATATCAAAGGTACGCAGTGCCCATGGATGTCTCTAAATCTTTGGCAACTCATTAAACTTAAAAACAAATACAGGGTGCGGCAGGAAAAAATGCGAAAAGTTCAAGGCACTATTACACGCTAAATATGGGATATATATGACTATTTTTTCATGGCAGTGTATCAGTCAATGTCTATATTCTAGCACTGAAAAATAAAAATGAACATATTTGATGTTTAACATGTGATAATGTAAGCCTAATAAGCGGGTATCAAAAAACTGCGCGCCCAATGGTCATTAAACAAAATGACTATAACAGTAACAAAATTACTTTAAATTCGATGAACAACCAGACCACACTGATCCAGAGCCATGTAGTTTCACATACTAGATGAAATAAGTACATATATTTGATGATAATGTAGAGATAATTGAAAATTTTGTTTTATCAGATACGAAATTTAGCGACCTGTGTACTTTTCTGCGGTTTGAAAATTTTGATTGTCTTTAGCTTCAGGCGCCGCCCTCTAAAGGTTAGTGACCAAAATGGGGAAATTTTCAATTAACTTTCCAGAAAACTAGCCTATTAGAGATCATGAAACGTTGAAACATAGATTGGTTAACGTCAAATGGACGAAAACGAGGTTTGAAGTTGAAAAACACTTTCGCATTTTTTCCTGCCGCATACTGTATCTAAAGAAATTCAAACGGAATCCCACTGATCAATACATTAAGTCCATGCTGGATCATCTCTCTAAAAAAGTAGAAAAAACCAAAAGATCATGTAAAAGAGCTTATTACGAAAATATTTTGAACAACACCACTCACAGTAAGCTATGGAAGCATATCAATATTTTGTTTGGGCGCAATAGCAAACCCAAGCAATCCTTTTTAGTTGTGAATGAACGTCATATTATGGATGATAGGGAAAAATGTGAATTATTCAATGACTTCTTCTCAAATATTGGTGGAAGCCTTGCTAGCCAAATTCCTCATTCCGAAAGAAAAAATCCAATATTAAATGTTTATAGGGTACGTGAATCAATTTACTTGAGGCCGAGTACTCCGAATGAAATAGCTTGTGTCATATCTGCTTTGAAAACAAATAAAGCACCAGGTCCGGATAATATACCAACAAACGTAGTAAAAACTAATGCTCTTGCTTTCTCGCGTATATTGAACAACTGCTTCAACAAAATGGTAGAAACTGGTATATATCCAGATTGTCTAAAGTTGGCAAAGGTTACCCCTATCTTTAAATCAGGAGACCCAAGTTTACTTGATAATTACAGACCCATATCAACCCTCTCAGTCTTCAACAAAGTTTTTGAAAGATTGTTAGCAAACCGTTTGATTGATTTTTTTGAGAGAAACCAAGTTTTATATGCTTACCAATATGGTTTTCGGCAAGCATGTAGTACTGCTACTGCGATCACAGAACTAGTAGACTTTGTACTTCAAGAAATAGATTCTAAAAAAATAGTAGGGGCGCTCTTTATAGATCTCAAAAAGGCCTTCGACACATTGAACCACGATATTCTACTCAAAAAGTTGTATGCTTACGGTATTAGAGGAATTGTGTTTGATCTATTTAAAAATTATTTAACCAACAGAAGACAATATGTTTGTCTAAATGGCTATAAAAGTGCTATTGGAGAGGTAAACAATGGAGTACCGCAGGGCAGCAACATTGGTCCATTACTATTTCTTGTTTATATTAATGACTTAGGGAACTTACCACTTAAGGGAGTGCCTAGGTTGTTCGCAGACGATACTGCATTGTTCTATCCTAGCAATAATCCGCAAACGGTAATTGACCACATGAATAGCGATCTACAAAAATTAAAGTCGTACTTTTCGAATAATCTTTTGTCTTTAAATATCAAAAAAACCAAATATATGATTTTCAGATCTTCGAGAAAAATATTGCCAGAACATTTGGATCCTAAGCTAGATGGTGACTCAATTGAAAAAGTTGATTCGTTTAAATATCTTGGTATTTTTTTAGACTCCAAATTCTCATGGGAAGTACAGATATCTCATATCGAAAGGAAAATTTCAAGTTTATGTGGTATCTTAAGCCGAGTTCAAGGTTTTGTGCCACGTCATGTTTCAATGAAATTTTACTATGCACATATTCATTCTCTTTTGCAATACATAATAACAGTATGGGGTCGGGCATGTAAATCTAGGCTAATGCGACTACAAGTCCTGCAAAACAGATGCCTTAAAATAATCTTCAGGTTACCTCATTTGTATCCAACATTTGATCTTTATGCAAATTTATTTCACAATATTTTGCCACTTTTGGGCCTATGTGAATTACAAACACTTCACATGGTTCATAAAATTAGACATAATAGTAGGACACATTCTAACATTGTTTTGAACACCATTCCACAAACTCGCACTACCAGGCAAGCTGGAAATCTGGCACTTATTCGGGCCGCATCGAATCAAGGGCAACGGCGTTTCTCATACGTAGGACCACTGAAATATAATGCCTTACCAAATGATTTGAAGCTTATCGTAAATTCAAACCTGTTTAAATTTAAAATCAAAAAGTACCTCAAAGGAAAAATCAATGATTTCTTACTCTAACCGTTCAGGCCATAACTATAACTTTAACTTTAACTTTATAATTTATAGTTGAAATTCTGTTATTCTCGTATTTTGTATTTAGTAGAAGTTATTAATGGATCCCTTAAAAGGAGATAATCTCCACTGGGTATCCAATTAATTTACTTTACCAATTTTCCCATCCATATGTAATTTATTTTTCGAATATCATAATAACTCAGCTCATGTTTATTGTTCCGTAATAAATTTTCGATTGTTGCCAGTTGCAGAAAAAAAAAAAAAAAAAAAAAGGATTTTTCGAAGAAATTTCTCCAAAAATTTCTTAGGGTATTCCTCTATTCTTAGTTTGATTGGAATTTTTGAAAGAATTCCCAGATAAATTCTTAAAGTATTTTCTGGAGCTTCTCAAACGGATTTCTGGTGGAATTAAAAATGATATTTGTAAAGAATTACTGGGGAAATTCTCAAAAGAATGCATGGTAAAATTCGTAATAAAACTTCTGGAGGAATTTTTGAAGAAATTTCTGAAGCTATTCTCAACGGAATTACTGCAAGTTTTTCGAAGGTAATTTCTGCTGGATAAATTCAAATTCATGATGTTATTTGTTAAAAAATTCCTGAAGCAATATCTTGAGGAATTCCTCAGGATTATAATCATATATGATTCTTCCATTGAACCATTCCTGTTAATCACCCATTTTTCATACTTCACTTTTATTTTTTTTAATGATGAAGTATTTGAACTCCTTGTTACTGCAAAGTGGTTTTCAGTGTAAGGATGCTTGCCCCCCCCCCCCCCCTGGCCGAAAAGCTGGCTTCGCCCTTGATCCTTGGAGAAATTCTTGAAGGAACTCTAGAGAAATTCCTGAAGACATTCCTGGAGGAACCCTGGAGGTATTCCTGGTGGAATCGCTGCTGGAGTTCCTTGAGGAATCCTTGGAGGAATTACTGGGACAATTCCTTGAGAAATTCCTGAAACCCTGGAAGAATTCCTGGGGGAATGCCAGGAGGAATGCCTGGTGGGATTCCTGGAGGAATCCCTAGAGAAATTCCTGGAGGAATCCCTTGAGGAATTTCTGGATGATTCCCTGGTGGAATCCCTGGAGGTAGCCCTGGAGGAATTTTAATTCCTTAAAGAATCCCTAGATAAATTCCTGGAGAAGTTTCTTGAGGAATCCCTGCGGAAATTCCTGGAGGAATCCCTGGACGAATTCCTAAAGGTATCTCTGGAGGAATACTTGGAAGTATTTTTGGAGGAATTCCTGTAGAAATTTCTGGAGGAATCGCCGGAGAAATTCCTGGAGGAATCTCTTGAGGAATCGCTGGAGGAATGCTTGGACGATTTTCTGGCAGTTTCCCAGGAGGAATCCTTGGGGGTATTCTTGGAGGAATCTGTGGAAAAATTCCTGGAGGAATCCCTGGAGAAATTCCTAGAGGAATCTCTGGAGAAATTTTTGGAGGGATCTTCGGAGGAATTCCTGGAGGAATCCTTGCAGAAAAGAATGCGAATCTTCACAAGAATCAACGATTTTTTTTTCTCATAAATTCCGAATTTTTTCTCATTAGTTGCCGAAGAAACGTTCAAAATAATATACGAATATTTTCCCGAATTATGCCGAAAGAATCCCTCAACATAATGTAAGATGAATTTGCAAAGTAATTGCTGGAGAAATCCCTCAAAAAAAATTATGAAGGAATTTCTAAAAATTGCCTAAAATAAATTTCAAATTATTTTTCGGAAGAGTTTTTAAAGAAATTTTCAAAAGTAGGTATTTCTGAAAGGATTTTATAATAATTGCTAAAAACGTTGTCGCAGGAAAGTTGAAAATAATGTCTGGAAAATTCTGAAAATATTGAATAAATTCGCGGAAGAATTGCTTAATGAATTCCCAAATAAATTGCCAAAAGAATTATTGATGAATTTGGCAAAATAACTTTAAAACGATTTACGACAATATTTGTTAAATATTGCCGCAGGAATTTCAGAAATTGCTGTTGAGATAATTATATTATTTCCCGAAGAAACTTATAAAGGAACTACGAATAATTCCTCCAAATACTACCGCTGGAATTTCTATAAAAATTGCCAAATAAATTTCCCAAAAAAATATTTAAGCGTAGAATTAGCTTTAAGTTGAAATAACATAAAATAAAAACCAAAAATGATTTCGAGAATTTTGAATAAACTTCTAAAAAAATTCACAAATAAGTTTTCCGATCAAATTTAAATAAAACAATGTCGAAGAGAAAATAATTGTTCTTGGACTTTTTATGGGAATTTCCGAATTCCATACCATATTCATATTTATTATGGTTATAATAAGTGATTGCAGGCGACGAAAGGTACAAAACCCCTGGAATTCCGGCAGCTGTCTCCGATTGACCATCGCGGAAACCCTCCATACCGAGCTTGACGGTGTTCCCTCTGATGGTCACATTGTCCAAAAACCTCCGAATTCACCTCCAACACTCTTGATTTGCAAAATCATGATGTTGGATGTGTCGCAAGCCAGGTTTCGTAATTGTTCGGGAAAGGTCACTATTTCCGGGTAGCCCCAGGTTCCCGAAACATCCGGGATGGTGGTCAATATGTCCAAAAATTTCTGAATATTCCTCCCAAATACTTGATTTGCGACACTATGTAGAATGGGACATGACAAATGTGTTTTTTAGAATTAGGCTGACACAAATTTCGATTTTCTCTTATGTCACCACCCCCTCGGAAAATTTTGGTCGGAATCCAACATTTTGAGGGGGGACACAAATAAATTATTCGAAAAATTCAAACTTTTTATAGTGGAATCAAAGTCGTCGAAAAAATTTCTTAACAAATCCGATAAGTTTGATGATTTTGCCTAATTGTTTGGGTAATTTTGCATCAAATACGTTTATTATTTATCGTCCCCCCCTTTGACGAGTCAACGAGTAAAGTGACAAAAGAAGAAAATGAGATTTGTTCCAGCCTTATGCTATGCAAAATGTCAGGTGTCAGGAACTTGCGAAATGTGTCTCCTGAAGGCACCCCAAACGTGACCCAGAACATCCGAAACCAGAACCAGGTGTTGCGGCGTCGGCACTGGGTCTTAGAGCAGATCAAAAACAGGTTTGATTACGATCAGCTTAAACTACAAATTCTTTATTAATTATCATACACTTCAAGTTCATTTCACTACTTACAATCTTCAGTGATTCGCCGCCCTAATAGTTTCGGTTTCAAACCCGGTACAATTTCAAAATACTAATAAATACAGGATGCTTCAAGCACTTTCTTAGCAATATCGCTTTACTTTACCAATGCATTTCTTTCCTCCTTTACATGGAGCTTACAATGCACTGCATAGGGTAGCCAGTCGCATATATCGCGCCAACATTCCCACCCCCGTAAATCTACATATTCTATGAAGTTTTACAATTAATTTTCATAAGCGAATTTTACTGGTTACCCTATTGAATTCTGTTCTGGTGCAGCAATGGGTGATGTAGTAATTTACATCTATCTATCCCACATTCGTACGCGCTCGGACAAACTCTAGTGGCATGACGATTGAGACAGCATCTACACAGTTTCAGCTCTCCTACCAGTCTCCAACGATGACCGACTTCGTGCGATTGAAACACATGGCAATCTTTCACGCGATGATTTTGAGTTCGACACACAAAACATTTGCTATTGTTTTCGGACTCTGAATTTGTTGTTGCGGTTTCGTCAGAGTCGTATCCACCGCTCCGTGTTCGATAGGTATGCGGTCTCGGTCCTACAAATGTTACTTCGCAAGCTGTTTCTACTACTTCGCTCATAAACTCATGCAAGGTTTTTATAGATGAGGATCCACGTTCTCGTCTGTACCGTACCCATTCTAACTGCATTTGTGCAGGCAGTTTGGCTTCCAGCTCCTGCAACAGTGTTGGGTTTTGCAGATGTGTCGTTTGATTCAACGCGGTGAGATGATCAAACAGATTTTGTATTGCCATACCGTAATCGATTATCGTTTCCATGCGCTCCATCTCTGGAGCCTCAATGGACTGAATTTTGTTTATCAAAGAATTGATTAATACTGTAGGCCGCCCATATAACATTTCTAATGTTTCAATGACTTTAGGTACCAGCTTTGGAAGAAGCAACCTGCTGCGTACATATTCTAATGCTTTGCCCTTGATACATCTCTGGAGCCTAACCAAATTCTCCGCATCACTATACCCGCAAGCCAAGGTAGTATTTTTATATTGGCTGTAGAACACCGGCCAGTCCTCTGGGTCGCCTGTAAATATTGGCAGGTCGGGTGATATGACTTGGCGGGCACATATTTGTTGATGTGTGAGTACACTACCACCAACTTGGATTGGTACTTTGTCGATAGACGAGTTGTACTCAAATGAAGCAGGAATACTATTTTGGCTGCTATGATCATCCTGAGATTCACTATCCACGTCCCGACGATTCTGATCCAACGCTTCCGTGAGGCATCCATCGCGGTCAACAGATATCATTTGTGAACGTAACAAGCTATAGCGTTTTCGTTCGAATTCCAGCTCAACAGCTTCACGGTCCGATATTGCTTTCATCTTAATGGCAAGCTCCCTTTGCATATGGTCCAGCTGTATCTTCATTATTTCGGACTCCGATATGTTCGGAACAAGTGGAGGTTCTTTCGGCAAAGTCTTGGCTCTCTTCTTATATGGCATTTTCTTCAGCTTATAGCAAATGCGATCGTAAGTTGAAGATTTTTAAGTTTGTTGCGGCGTCGGCACTGGGTCTTAGAGCAGATCAAAAACAGGTTTGATTACGATCAGCTTAAACTACAAATTCTTTATTAATTATCATACACTTCAAGTTCATTTCACTACTTACAATCTTCAGTGATTCGCCGCCCTAATAGTTTCGGTTTCAAACCCGGTACAATTTCAAAATACTAATAAATACAGGATGCTTCAAGCACTTTCTTAGCAATATCGCTTTACTTTACCAATGCATTTCTTTCCTCCTTTACATGGAGCTTACAATGCACTGCATAGGGTAGCCAGTCGCATATATCGCGCCAACACCAGGTAATCTCAATTTACTCAAACAATGCATTTGCAATAATAAAACGATAATTGAACACATTTGCAATCTTTTTCCATGTGTTTCTCACAAATAATCAGTGATAATAATCAGTTGGTCCATTTTTGACCCTATTTGACCCCCCTTCAATAACTCAAACCCCAAGAACCAAAAAACCATTTTGATATTTTTCCATGCAACTAGGGATGTAGCGCGGTCTTCATTCCAAATTTTGTAAATATCGGTTGAAAAATGAAGTCACGGCGATTTTCTGAAATTAAATTTCTAACTATGACCAAAACGGGTTAATCAAAGCTTTTTCTTTCGAGTAGCATTGTTGTGTAGCTTATGGCAGTTGAACTGTTAACTCTATGGTAGATTTTTTCCGTAATTACACTGATAAAGGTTTTACTAGCAACCAAACTGCATAGTTCATATGAGATTTTTCCTTCTTTTAAAAATAGGCTGTGCATTCGAATTACACTGTTACGAAATAGTGGACCTTCCTTTCTTAGTCAAGCATATGGAATCATGAAACACATGGGAACAAATGCCCCAAATGGAAGATAACGTGCCTCTTTAGCCGGCCTTCCAATGTATATGAGTAGACATATAACTAATAAACGAAAGAAAAAATTATCAAAACTAATGATCAATTTGTTCGCAGGGTGACTGTGTTATGAAAATAAACAAAAAACATTAGAAAAACTGTGAAATTCTTATAAGCTTTATAAGAAGACAGAAATTTAAAACCATCTCGATTAAACCAAGTGTCGTAGTGCAAGAGCCACAATTGAAATGGGCAATACAAGGTTTGCCGGGTCAGCTAGTGAATACATAAAAATAAAGAATCAGGGAACAAAAACTGTGTGCTAAAGTTTCCAACTGGTTTTTTATTTGTCAAGGACATGTATAAATTGGAACAATGCAAATGTACACACATTTTTCTGATTGGAAATTATTGCCAAGGAAAACAAATTTTAAACGCCCAAATGTATGCACAAGAAATCAACCGTATACAAGTTATAAGAAAAAGTTAAACATTTTCAATCCAACGACAGTATCGCAAACGTAACATGGACATGCATGAGGAGTACACAGGGTGTGAATTTACCATATATAATATACTAATGTTTCAGTTCAGTTCAGTGAAGTGAAGTGATCTGAAAATTTTTGAAGATGTGCACCCAGCTGGTGGTAATAATAACATTACCCATTTCTTTGGGAATTTTGAAATAAAGCGTTTTTGGCTTTAAAATAAAACTCCTCAGCGTTAATGCCCTGAGGGGGCGGTCCAGAATGTCGAATTGTTTAAAAATCCATATTCACTAAAACTGATGTGGTCAGGGCGTTAACAGTGTGCACCCAAAATAACCAAAATTGGCATTTCATAATATTTCGCTTCCTGAGGGGGCGGTCCAGAATGTCGAATTGTATAAAAATCCATATTCACTAAAACTGATGTGGTCAGGGCGTTAACAGTGTGCACCCAAAATAACCAAAATTGGCATTTTATAATATTTCGCTTCCTGAGGGGGCGGTCCAGAATGTCGAATTGTTTAAAAATCCATATTCACTAAAACTGATGTGGTCAGGGCGTTAACAGTGTGCACTCAAAATAACCAAAGTTGGCATTTTATAATATTTCGCTTCCTGAGGGGGGCGTCCAGAATGTCGAATTGTTTAAAAATCCATATTCACTAAAACTGATGTGGTCAGGGCGTTAACAGTGTGCACCCAAAATAACCAAAATTGGCATTTTATAATATTTCGCTTCCTGAGGGGGGCGTCCAGAATGTCGAATTGTTTAAAAATCCATATTCACTAAAACTGATGTGGTCAGGGCGTTAACAGTGTGCACCCAAAATAACCAAAATTGGCATTTTATAATATTTCGCTTCCTGAGGGGGCGGTCCAGAATGTCGAATTGTATAAAAATCCATATTCACTAAAACTGATGTGGTCAGGGCGTTAACAGTGTGCACCCAAAATAACCAAAATTGGCATTTTATAATATTTCGCTTCCTGAGGGGGCGGTCCAGAATGTCGAATTGTTTAAAAATCCATATTCACTAAAACTGATGTGGTCAGGGCGTTAACAGTGTGCACCCAAAATAACCAAAGTTGGCATTTTATAATATTTCGCTTCCTGAGGGGGGCGTCCAGAATGTCGAATTGTTTAAAAATCCATATTCACTAAAACTGATGTGGTCAGGGCGTTAACAGTGTGCACCCAAAATAACCAAAATTGGCATTTTATAATATTTCGCTTCCTGAGGGGGGCGGTCCAGAATTTCGAATTGTTTAAAAATCCATATTCACTAAAACTGATGTGGTCAGGGCGTTAACAGTGTGCACCCAAAATAACCAAAATTGGCATTTTATAATATTTCGCTTCCTGAGGGGGGCGTCCAGAATGTCGAATTGTTTAAAAATCCATATTCACTAAAACTGATGTGGTCAGGGCGTTAACAGTGTGCACCCAAAATAACCAAAATTGGCATTTTATAATATTTCGCTTCCTGAGGGGGCGGTCCAGAATGTCGAATTGTATAAAAATCCATATTCACTAAAACTGATGTGGTCAGGGCGTTAACAGTGTGCACCCAAAATAACCAAAATTGGCATTTTATAATATTTCGCTTCCTGAGGGGGCGGTCCAGAATGTCGAATTGTTTAAAAATCCATATTCACTAAAACTGATGTGGTCAGGGCGTTAACAGTGTGCACCCAAAATAACCAAAGTTGGCATTTTATAATATTTCGCTTCCTGAGGGGGGCGTCCAGAATGTCGAATTGTTTAAAAATCCATATTCACTAAAACTGATGTGGTCAGGGCGTTAACAGTGTGCACCCAAAATAACCAAAATTGGCATTTTATAATATTTCGCTTCCTGAGGGGGGCGGTCCAGAATGTCGAATTGTTTAAAAATCCATATTCACTAAAACTGATGTGGTCAGGGCGTTAACAGTGTGCACCCAAAATAACCAAAATTGGCATTTTATAATATTTCGCTTCCTGAGGGGGCGGTCCAGAATGTCGAATTGTTTAAAAATCCATATTCACTAAAACTGATGTGGTCAGGGCGTTAACAGTGTGCACCCAAAATAACCAAAATTGGCATTTTATAATATTTCGCTTCCTGAGGGGGCGGTCCAGAATATCGAATTGTTTAAAAATCCATATTCACTAAAACTGATGTGGTCAGGGCGTTAACAGTGTGCACCCAAAATAACCAAAATTGTTATTTTATTATATTTTGCATCCTGAAAAAAAAAATTTTTTTTTGAACTGAAGAGCTGGTTACTCAGTGAGTAACTTGGAGTAACCACGATGACACCACTGCCCGAGGGGGCGGTCCAGAATGTCGAATTGTTTAAAAATCCATATTCACTAAAACTGATGTGGTCAGGGCGTTAACAGTGTGCACCCAAAATAACCAAAATTGGCATTTTATAATATTTCGCTTCCTGAGGGGGCGGTCCAGAATGTCGAATTGTTTAAAAATCCATATTCACTAAAACTGATGTGGTCAGGGCGTTAACAGTGTGCACCCAAAATAACCAAAATTGGCATTTTATAATATTTCGCTTCCTGAGGGGGCGGTCCAGAATGTCGAATTGTTTAAAAATCCATATTCACTAAAACTGATGTGGTCAGGGCGTTAACAGTGTGCACCCAAAATAACCAAAATTGGCATTTTATAATATTTCGCTTCCTGAGGGGGCGGTCCAGAATGTCGAATTGTTTAAAAATCCATATTCACTAAAACTGATGTGGTCAGGGCGTTAACAGTGTGCACCCAAAATAACCAAAATTGTTATTTTATTATATTTTGCATCCTGAAAAAAAAAATTTTTTTTTGAACTGAAGAGCTGGTTACTCAGTGAGTAACTTGGAGTAACCACGATGACACCACTGCTCCAGATAGGCTTGCGGATAAATCATTCGGGGTAATGGGTCATTCGGGGTAATGGATCATCCGGGGTAATTCACTATTCGGGGTAATGGAATTCGGGGAAATGTCCTAAAGCCGAGTTTTGTATGGATTTCAAAGGTGTTTCCAGGAGTTTGAACGCATTTGAAGGCGTTTTAGGGCGTTTCAGGGCATTTCAGAAAATTTCACAGGGGTGTAGGGAAATTCATAGGCTTTCCTGTGAGCGTCAGGGGGATATTAGAGGCGTATCAAAGCGTTTCATGTCGTTTGAGAAGGGCTACAAGCCGTTTCAGGCAGATTACGCTTGTTGATCCAGTGACCTATACTCAAGGGAGTACTTGGAGACTCTCAAACAGACATTGAACCACTTGGAGCTGTATGCAGAACTGACGAGTTACTCTCAAGAAAGTTTCAATGAACTTTATGTAGTGACGAAATCCTCTCATCACTTATCTGAACACGCCTAAAACTCCCATCATCATCTACTCTCACTGCTTCTTTCCCTTAAACCAAGCTTGTCTTTAATGTTATTAACTCAACTAGCGAGCCATCCTAATACACAAAAAAAAATGTAATATCTGGCGTAACTTTTGGTGAAGTCGCCATTTTTGTAAGTAATTTCATTCGGTCATGTAGTGACCGACATCGGCCGAAATCCTTCCCTGAATCGGAAGCGGACACAACGAGAGATCCGGATCCCCCAACTCAACCTTCCCCCGTCACTATCTTCCAAACACTCCCGTTCGCGCTCCTTTTTCCTCACTACCTGCTGTCAATCCTACACCAATGTATCTAACTTGCTAGGTCAGCTTAATGCATTACTATGTTGGTATTAGTAAGCAAGGCATAGGACCCTACAGGTCACATCGTAGCTCGATGAAGGTGTTTCACATATCGTCCCCTTAATGCTAGAACTAGGTAACTAGTTTTGCGAAATCGCTAGAAATTTGTTTACATCTGAACGTACACCACAATAAACACAAGTTTGTCAATTGAAAACTCGAAAACACATATTAATTCAACTTTTAAGACCAACAAAGAGTATGTTTTATACCAGGATAAGTTTTACCAGTTATTTTTATCCGCATTTTCCAAAACGAGTTACCTAGTTCTAGCATTAAGGGGGCGATATGAAAGGTCACATAGAGTCACTCAAGAATAACACTATTAAATTAGCACCCTAATGAGCCATGCCAAATAAAATATCCCTCCTTCATTATCAAACGTTTCCTTCCTTTCTAGCATCATTGCTAGATCATTGTTGTCACTTTAATATTGATTTAATTTTCCCGTCAGCCCAACCGAACCGTTGCGTTGGTTGTTGTTGTCAGTCGTGTCGCTGTCGTCGCCCAATTTTTGCTGACTCTCTCAAACACACCGGATGCCAGTTCTCGAAATTCCCCGTTATCTATTGGAGCGCTTTGTCGCACCCTCGCGCGCAGCCAACATTTGAATATTAAATTCTCGAATGCCTGTTTTAATCTCACAAAAGTTCTTTTTTTTCTCGCCATCGACAATTTCAACGCCATTTTAGCGAGCGAGTATTCCGGCGAAATTAGTGTTCTTCTTCGACGTTTTGCCGCTGGAGCAATTCGACGCCGCCGAGTCGGTTGACCTGGCCGTCTGGAGGGCAAAAACGGCAACGAGATGTTATTATCAGTGTAGTCAGATGCTTAGGCAACCGGAAGGAGGGTGGAACTAGTAATCTCCCTAGTGGACATTTTTGGGCAACAGTAGTATAAGAATATAAAAGTGGGTTAAAACATTCGCGGGTTCAAAGCGTTTGATGTTCGTTATAGCTAAATGTCTTCGGTGTTATCAATGATCTCTTTAATTTAAAATAGTGGAATTGTCTACAATAGTATTTAGTAAATCACGTGTAGATGTCAGTAAAAAAACGCTAGAAACAAATTGGGACCAAGGATAACAACACATTCCGTCAGCGGGTCCGTATCGAAAAATAACGTGAAACCGTTTCAAGCGCCATTCAGTAGTGCCGTAGGCACCACAGCCTCTCGATTAATGCGAAGAAAATTGCCCAAAACTGAATAGCACTCCTGGAAGCTATTTTTCCGGACGATTTTCGCAGCCATTCATTTTAATCAATTACGACCTGCTGAACAGATGACCGCACAAGCCTATTACCGATGAGCGAAACGGAAACTGAAGATGAAACGTGTGCAAGAAGAGCTTCTTTGAAATCGTTTTTGTTTGAAATGAACAACAGGAGACATATTTATTAAAGAACAAAAGTGTAAAATGTATTTTGAGCTACAAATTGTGAGTTGATAACCCTGAGCGTCCAACTGCAGAACACAGTTTACAGATTGAGGAGGTACGACCCGAGCGTGTGTTCACCAAGGAGATGCAGCTCACACAGTGTCTGTTCTGGCATCCAGCGACTGAGTAAGCCCAGCTAGACCCGAATCACAGAAACGACTGGTACGACGGCGAATATCAACAGTTGAAAAACGAGAAGAATGCAGCATGACCGAGAATGTTGCAACACCGTACGACGGGGAATGAGGCACGATACAGACAGTAGTATGGGACAAATATCAAATTCTCGCTCCAGTTGACTTTTTTGATACCATTTAGGTCCCATATGAACTGTGCAAAATTTCAGCGTAATCGGTGAAACTATAATTCAGCGCAAGCGGTTCAAAGTTTTCATAGGATTTACTATGGGAAAAGTTACACTTTCAGATAAAAAATCCCAGAGGTCGCCCCTTGTCTCTAGTCCATTGTCTAGTGTCGTGTTTCCTTCAAAGGGCGAAAAAGCTCACTGGAAGCATTGAACGTGCCCGTGTTTAAAAAGCCTCCTTGGGAGTATGCATCCTGAATAATCCGGAAACCACTTCCAAAACTCCCTGAATCCGCTTTAAAAAACCCTGAAAACAGTTAAAGGCACCTGAAACCCCCTGATACAACATGATACTCCCATTAATTCCTTTTGAACATTTCTTGGAAGCTTACGCAATCCCCGAAAACCCACGGCAGCTTCTTGAAACTCCAAAAAACGTCTCAGAAATCTCTTGAAACTTCTCGAAACGCCTTGAAGCCCTTCTGAAACCTCTTTAGAAACAATTCGGCAACTACTTCCAAATGCTATGTCAAACGCCCTGAAATGCCTTGAAAACCCTCGGAAAATCCCTTGAAACTCCTCCGCATGCTCCGTAGAAAACCCTCCTTGATACCATTGTAAACCGATCCAGGCCCTTTCAGAAGCTTTCTGAGAAGCTTCTGTGAAATTCCCGGGAAACCTTCTCAACCCCATTTGAAACTTCCATAAAACTTTATACCAGTCAATTGCAAAGTAAATAATGAAAAAATATTCGAATGCCCACGGTGACTGGCGACTTTACGGTATCACATACAAGAAACTAAACCTTAAGTTTCTTGTCCCCAACTTGTAAACTACCACGCGCCTACCTCATACATTGCGTCACTGATGTGTAGAGTTCAATGAAAATCCCAGATTGTTATCCAGTCCACAATGGAATATGCTGGCGGGCGTTTCAGTTTAGGTATTTAGTATCCAATAATGACGTAGAATTTTTTTCATTCAAATTTTAACACCCCCTCTCCCCCTAACAGCCATTTGCTTCCATACCTATTGAATACGTGGTTCAAAGTTTGATCAGAAACTCTCTCCTGCTTCTAATATGCTACGTCATTTATGGATAGTTCTCACCTCAAAAGGCACTTTTGCTTCTACAATTATGCAACGATTACCTAAATGGTTATGCTTTTGAAATAAGCTAATTTTAGTAAGGAATTAAGATTCGACGTGGGGCAAAAGTCAGTCAATCTTCCGAAAAGAAAGACACTCAGAAATTACCATAATTTACGGTACATAACAACTTGCTTGTATGTGAATATCCCCCTTTTCCTTTTCCCCCTAGTACTCATATACCATTAGACCTGTGCGCCGAACATATTATGCTCGGCGGCGGCGTGAGGGCCATTTTTGGCCGGCGGCAGCGGCGTCATCGGCATCATCCGCGTCACGCCGGTGGCAGCTTTCGGCGGCGGCGGCGGCGGCGTGAATCGGCGTGGCCAAAATATGACCATAACGTAAACATTGGCAAAGCAAAAAAGTTGTCATTACGCTCTAGAATTTGTAGTCTAGTCTTTTTCATGACCATTACGTTTAAATAAAGAGAGGAATCTCAGACGGAATTCC
This sequence comes from Aedes albopictus, assembly GCF_035046485.1. NCBI lineage: Eukaryota > Metazoa > Arthropoda > Insecta > Diptera > Culicidae > Aedes > Aedes albopictus. The sequence goes on from NC_085138.1 coordinate 170,965,545, forward strand.
AGGAGAAGCCCCAAAAGAAACTCCTGAAGGAATCGATGATGTAAATTCTGGACTAATCTCTGCAGTAACTAAAGGGTGATACGGTCAAAATTTGGTCACACAATTTTTTTCATAACTTTAGACTGCGTACACCAAAACAGCTGATTTTTGGACCAGTAATGCTACATTATATGTAGCTTATACCATAAAATTTTCATCAAAATCGATTAAGTATTGGTTGATATATAGATGAAACCATCGACCTACCTTTTTAAAATTTTGTACAAAGGCGCTCCATAGTAATTTTCGGAAAATTAAGGTCAGTAAAGCACAATTTTGATTATAGAACTACCAATACTGCTCCGATTTTTATCAAAATTTTACAGTATAATACTACTATGAAAATCTGTTCTTAGTAAAATTTTGAGCCATTTTGTATTAATACTTTTAAAGTTGTAGCAGTTTGAATATGAAAAAAACTGACCGGATGCCACTTAGGCAAATATAACTTTGTAACGGCTGGATCAAATTGAATGAAATTTTTACACAACATCTTGATATACATACTTTACAAACAGAAAAATTTTCATTGAAATCGGTTAAGTATCTCTGGCTCTATAAATAAAACAGTAAAAATGTGTTCTTATATGTGCACAAAATTTTAAAATTGCGGATCTCAGGGTTCAACAATATCTCCGCAAGTACAAGACCGATTTTGATGAAAATTTTATGGTACAAGCTACATATAATGTACCATTACTGATCCAAAAATCAGCTATTTTGGTGTACGCAGTCTTAAGTTATGAAAAAAAATGTGTGACCAGAATTTGACTTGCCTTGACAAAATTTGTCAAAATTTGACCACCTAAACAAATATAACTTTGTAACGGCTGGATCAAATTGAATTAAATTTTTACACAACATTTTGATATGTATACTTTACATACAGAATTTTTTTTATTGAAATTGGTTCAGTATTTCTGGCTCTATAATTAAAAGAGTTAAAACGTGTTCTTATTTTTTAATCCTACAAAATTTTGAAATTGCAGTTTTCAGGATTCACAATATCTCCGCAAATACTAAACCGATTTTGATGAAAATTTTATGGTATAAGCTACATATAATATACCATTACTGGTCCAAAAATTAGCTGTTTTGGTGTACGCAGTCTCATGTTGTGAAACAAATTGTGTGACCAAATTTTGACCGTATCACCCTTTACTGTATGAAACCTTGAAGAAACTGCTGCAGAAATCTCTGTTGGTTCAAAAATATTTCTTAGAGAGATCCTAGCAGAAACTACTGAAGAAACCCCTGATTAAAACTTTCGAGGATTTCCAGAAGGAAATCCAGGAAAAAACTCCGAAGGAATGGGCAGGATTCCCCAAATGAATTCAAGAAGGAATCCCTAGGGAATTACAGCAGGGATCGCCAAAAAAATCCTGGTTGAATCCCTGAAGGAATTCCTGCGGGAATTTCTAAAGGAGCTCGAGCAGGAATCCTCTAAGGATTTATAAAAGGAATCAAGGAGTTCCTGGAGAAATCTCCGAAAGAATTCCAAGTGGAATACTCAAAAGTTTTTCAAGAGGAAATTCCGATGAAATTTCAGAGGAATCACCATAAGAAATCCAGGAAAAATCTTCAAAGAAAGTCAAGAAGGAATCCTCGAAGAAACTCTAGGAAGACTCCCCGAACTCCAGGAGGAATTTCCGAAGGATTTCTAGGAGAAATCAGCGAAAAAAAATCAAGAAAGAAACTCCGAAGGAATTGAAAGAGTAATCTTGGAAGAATTCTATGAGGAATTTCAGAAGAAATTGCAGGAGGAATCTTCAAAGGTATTCTAATAGGAATCACCGAAAGAATTCCCGGAGGAATCCACTACGGAATATCAAGAGAAATCCCTGAAAGAATTTTAAGAGGAATCCATGAAGGATGTCCAGGAGGTATCCCAAATTCCAGAAAAAAAAAATTCAATGGATTTCGAGAAGGGATCCCCAAAGGATTTCTAGGAGGGGCTTTAGGACAGAAGGTCGAAGGACAAATGGTCGAAGGACAAAAGGTCGAAGGACAAAAGGTCGAATGGACAAAAGGTCGAATGGACAAAAGGTCGAATGGACAAAAGGTCGAATGGACAAAAGGTCGAATGGACAAAAGGTCGAATGGACAAAAGGTCGAATGGACAAAAGGTCGAATGGACAAAAGGTCGAATGGACAAAAGGTCGAATGGACAAAAGGTCGAATGGACAAAAGGTCGAATGGACAAAAGGTCGAATGGACAAAAGGTCGAATGGACAAAAGGTCGAATGGACAAAAGGTCGAATGGACAAAAGGTCGAATGGACAAAAGGTCGAATGGGACAGAAGGTCGAATGGACAAAAGGTCGAATGGTTCATGTTCTTGCTCATTGAGAGAAACATTATGGTGCTTTTATAGTAATCATATGTATTTCAGCCACTGACATTTCTATAGGAAATTTTTCCTTCTTTTGTTTATAGGCTATTCTTTCAAGTTGTGTTGGTGTAGTATTTAATGGCAATTTAGTTTGATGTTTTGTTCAGTAATTTTTCCTTCTTAAATTTATAGGCTGTTCTTTTAAGTTTTGTTACTGAACAATTTATCGACTATTTAGGTACTTATTTAGGTAATCAGAAAGTTTACCTTCTTTATTTCAATAGCTGTTCTATCTATCTCTACTGCAGAAAAAAATACTACCGTAATCCGGGGTATCATTGATCAGCGGGGTAACATTGATCGGCTTGAACCACCTCATGAAATGTTCAAACAAGCATTTTACATTGAATCAGTTTCTGCTATGGAATGGTATATCGTAATCTGCTACCATCTATCGGCTATCAATTCCTTAAGCCATTGCCTACCTTTAGGCGTTATTCGTGGTTTAGAGGATTTTAATCCAAAAATAACTTAAAAAGTACATAATTTGTAAGAATTTGGACAACATATTCGAAATCAGCGACCCCGAATTTAGTAAGTAAGAGTATCTTCAACACTAATGAAGATTGATCACTGACATGATCAATGTTACCCCAAATCAACACAATCAAAAATTAGATTAAAAAACTTATTCAAACATGTTTTAAAGTTTTACAATACTTTTTCGAGTAGCTTAACACATACTCAGAGGGCCAGTACTTCTTTTAAAAATATAAAACATGTAACGTTTGCTTTAACAAGAGAATTATTCAAGAAAAATAGAAAATTCTGATCAATGTTACCCCGGATTACGGTACTTGTGATTAGTGATCATCCGGGATGATTCATCCCCTCTTGGATTTATAGGTAGTTCCGACGAATTACCCTGTATAAGTATAAATAATTTCTTCGAATTTCGACTGCTGATGATTATGTTGGGAGGCATGGCGTTCAGTCTTTGCAAGAATAACTCAAAAACGGATTCTTAAGCTTTCATAAGTTATTCCTCCAAAGATTGAAAGCCATACCTCCCAGCCCGTGAACCGTATACGGTTATAGTACATTTTTTTCATTATAGGATTTTGGAGGCATTCCAAAGAGCTTCAGAGCATTTTTCGGCGGATTTCACAAACGTTACGGAGGCGTTATATGGCGTTTTTGGGGGTTTCGGAGGGCCTGAGGTGCGTTACATGGGGTTTCTGGGGGTATTAGGGGGATTTTGGAGGCATTCCAATGAGCTTCAGAGCATTTTTCGGCGGATTTCAGAAACGTTACGAAGGCGTTACATGCCGTTTTCTTGGGTTTCGGAGGGTCTGAGGTGCGTTACATGGGGTTTCTGGGGGTATTAGGGGGATTTCGGAGGCATTCCAAAGAGCTTCCGAGCATTTTTAGGCGGATTTCAGAAACGTTACGAAGGCGTTACATGCCGTTTTCTGGGGTTTCGGAGGGTCTGAGGTGCGTTACATGGGGTTTCCGGGGGTATTAGGGAGATTTTGGAGGCATAGCAAAGAGCTTCAGATAATTTTCGGTGGATTTCACAAACGTTACGGAAGCGTTACATAGCGTTTTCAGGGGTTTCGGAAGGTCTGAGGTGCGTTACATGGGGTTTCTGGGGGTTTAAGGAAGTTTTGGAGGCATTCCAAAGAGCTTCAGAGCATTTTTCGGCGGATTTCAGAAACGTTACGAAGGCGTTACATGCCGTTTTCTGGGGTTTCGGAGGGTCTGAGGTACGTTACATGGGGTTTCCGGGGGTATTAGGGAGATTTTGGAGGCATAGCAAAGAGCTTCAGATAATTTTCGGTGGATTTCACAAACGTTACGGAAGCGTTACATAGCGTTTTCAGGGGTTTCGGAAGGTCTGAGGTGCGTTACATGGGGTTTCTGGGGTTTTAAGGGGGATTTTGGAGGCATTCCAAAGAGCTTCAAAGCATTTTTGGCGGGCACTCACGGGCTTGGGCGCAACCTCCTGTCAAATTTTCATTCATGAAATAAGCGATCAGCTGATCCGAAACGTCTCGTAAAATGGCTCATTGGCTTCTACTTTCTATCATTCTAGGCATCTATTTCGAATTGCAATGCGGTAGTAAATAGCTGCATATAAGCTAATTGTCGTTTTACTGACCACTTTATCATGTCTTCCAAATTGTCTACTGTCAATTATACCTTTTGTTCTATTCGACCTTTTGTCCATTCGACCTTTTGTCCATTCGACCTTTTGTCCATTCGACCTTTTGTTTATTCGACCTTTTGTCCATTCGACCTTTTGTCCATTCGACCTTCTGTCCCATTCGACCTTTTGTCCATTCGACCTTTTGTCCATTCGACCTTTTGTCCATTCGACCTTTTGTCCATTCGACCTTTTGTCCATTCGACCTTTTGTCCATTCGACCTTTTGTCCATTCGACCTTTTGTCCATTCGACCTTTTGTCCATTCGACCTTTTGTCGTTCGACCTTTTGTCCTTCGACCTTATGTCTTTCGACCTTTTGTCATAGATTCGAAATCCCCGAAGGAATTGTAGGAGGAATATCCGAAGGAATTTAAGGAGGCATCCCCGCAAGAATACCAGCACAAATCTCAATGGAATTCCCGCTGCAATCCACAAATTCCAGCAGGAATCCCCAAAAGAATTTCAGTGGTAATTTCCAAGGGAATTTGAGAAAGAATCCCCTAAGGATTTCTAGGAAGAATCATCAAAAAATACCCAGAAGAAATCTCTGAAGGAGTTCCAGGAAAAATTCCTGAGGGAAATTCTAGGAAGAATTAACGTAGGCATTCCTAAAGGAATCACTGAAGGAATTCTAGAAGGAACATCGAACGAATTCTGAAAGGAATCCCCGGAGAGAAATTCCCGGAGGAATTCCATGAGGCATCCCCGAAGAAATTCGAAGAGGAATCGCCGAAGGAATTCCGAAAGGAAACTCTAAAGGAAATTCAGGAATTCTGGAATCTCCGAAAAAAATCCAGGAGGGCTTCCCGTATAAATTTCAGGAGAAATCCCTGGCGGAATATCAGAGAAATTCCTAAAGAAATTTCAAGAGGAATCCTTGAAGGAATTCCAAGAGGAATACCCAGGGAATTCCAGGGGATATCCCTGAAAGAACTCTAAGAGGTATCCTTGAAGGAATCCCAAAAGAAAATTCAGAAAGAATTGAAGGAGAAATCTCCGAAGGAATTCCAGAAGGAACCCCATAAGGAAGTCTAGGAGGAATCTCTGAAAGATGTTTAGAACTAATACCCAACGTTATTCCAGGAGGATTTCCTGAAGGAATCCAGAAAAATCCGCGAAGAAATTATAGGAGCAATCTCTGCAGGAATCCCAGGGGGAGCTCCTAAATGAATTCTGGGATTTTCCAAGTGGAAACTCCGAAGAAAGTCTAGGCGGAATCCCCGATGGAATTCCAGGTGGAATCCACGATGGCATCCCAAGAGGAAGCCCCTGAGGAAGTCCAGGAGGAATCCCTGAAGGAAGTTCAGAAGAAATACCCGACGTTATTCCAGGAGGATTTCCTGAAGAATTCCAGGAAAAATCCCCGAAGAAATTACAGGAGAAGTCCCTGCAGGAATCCCAGGGGAACCCCTGATGAAAATTCAGGAGGAATCTTCGAAGGATTTTAAGAGGAAACCCCAAAGGAATTGCAAAAGGAATCTCCATATGAAGTCCAAGAGAAATGTTCGAAGGAATTCCAGGAGAAATCAGTGAAAGAACTCTACGATGAATCTTCGAATTAATTCCAAGAGAAATCCCCTGAGAAAGTTCAGGGGGAATCCCTGACGAATGTCCTAAAGGAATACAGGACGGAATTCCCGGAAGATTTCCTGAAGGAATTCCAGAAGGAATTCTTGGAGGAATCTTCGAAAGAATTCCAATAGGAATCCCCGAAGGATCTCCAGGTGAAATTCATAAATGAAATCCAGGATGAATCCCCGGAGGAATCCTAATAGGGATCTTAAAAGACATTTCTGGAGGAATGTCCGCGAAGGAATTCCAACAGGAATCCACAACGGAATATCAGGAGGAGTCCCCGAAAGAATTTCAAGAGGAAAAGTTAAAGGAATGCCTGAAAGAATTCCAGGATAATTTCCCGCAGGAACACTAGGAAAAAATTTCGCACATATTCTAAGAGGAATTCCCGAAGGAATTCCAGGAGAAATCTTCGAAGGAAGTCGAGGGGAACCACTGAAGGAATCCCCGAAGAAATTACAGGAGAAATCCCTGTTGGAATTCCAGGGCTAATTCCCGAAAGAGTTCCGGTAGGAATCTCCGAAGGATTACCAGACAGAATTCTGGAATAAAATTCCCCAAAGAATTCCTGGAGGAATTCCAGAATGTAAACCTGGAAGAATTCTTGTAGAAACTCCAGGAAAGATCCCTCTAGAATATCCTGAAGATATGTCTGATTTTAATTTTAAGGAAATTATTGAAGGAACTCCTTCAGGATTCCCCTTGGGATTCCCTATAAAAACTTCTGTAAACTTCCTGAACGAGCTTCTGGAGAGACCTCTGATGTAACTCCTAGAGGCATTCGTGAGTCCTGTAAAAATCTTAATCTCAATCTACAATCTGAAAGAACCCAGGAGCGATCCCTGGAAGAACTCATAGTAGAATCCTTGAAGGAACTTCTCGAAGAATCTCCTAAGGATATCCTCAAGGAATCTTAGAAGAACTCTTATGTAGGAGATTGCAAAACCCGTCAGCCGTATTCCTTCACCACCGTTCCCACCAGTCATCGTCACCTCACAAATGAATTTGATATATTTTTCTAAAATTAAATTGTAACAGCTTATGCACTTCCTTCAAAGAGATATAATTCTCACTGGAAGTGCCATTGTAATGTATTTTGAAAAGAAGAAAAAAAAATCCTTGAATCCTTCTGGAACTCCTGGATAGATTTCTTAAGGAACTTCTGTAGGAATCCCTGAATTTAAAAGCAATCTCTGAAGAAACATCTGCAAGAATCCCTGAAACTCCTGAAGGAACACCTGGACTAATTTCTGTAAGAACTCCTGTAGGAATTTCTAAAGGAGTTTCATAATGAATCCCTGCAGGAACTCCTAGACTAATTTTTAAAGACCTCCTGCAGGAGTTTGGAAGAAACTTCTTACGGAATTTTTGATGGATCTTCAGGAGGCATTTATAAACCCTCCTGAAAGAATTTCTGAAAATGTTTCATGAGGTATCCCGAAGTAATTCCAAGAGGAATCCGCGAAGGAATGCTAGGAGGGATTATTGAAGAAATTTCAGGAGGGATGCCAGAAGTAATTCCTGCAGGAACCCATGATGAAACTCCCGGAGTAATCCCTTAAGGATCTCCTTGAGCGATCCCTAAAGAACGTCAGGAGAAATTCCTTGTTGAAATTCAAGAGGAATCTTGGAAGGAGAGGATCCCTTAGAAGGATCTCTGAGGAAACTCCTGGACTAGTTTCAAAAGAAACTCCTGTAGGAATTCCTGAAGGAACTCCAGAAGGCATCCCTGAAAGAACTCTCAGACTAATCTCTGAAGGACCTCCTATGAAAATCCCTGAAGGATCTTCTGGATGAATCTTTGATGAATCTTTAGGAGGCATCTTTGTATCCTCCTGAAAGAATTTCTGAGGGAGCTCCTGGAGTTTTTCTCTGAAGGTACTGCAATCGAAATCTTCCAGGGGGATCTTCTGATGATAGGTTAATGTCGGGTATGACGTCATCAATCTTAAGTACTCCAACTGTTCTGAACACAACCAAATTCTATTTAGGTAAAGTTACCTAAATGGAGGGACCTAAACAGGTTTTACCTAAATGGATCCTACCTAAATGGAGGTTTGAGTGTATTGCAGTCAAGCTCTTATGATAGTGCTCGTGAGAATTTTTTATTTCAACTTTGTGTAAACTTAATTTTATTCGTGCACTGATCATCGCCGCGAAAAATGGAAATCGGTGGCGTGACAAACAGCGGCGTATGGCGCGCCGCCGATTCCTCGGTCGGCGTCGGCGTGGGACGAAAAATGTCGGTGACGGCGGCGTGGCGCGGCGGCGCACAGGTCTATATACCATGCGTCTCCACTTCCGTGAAAGCGTTTGTTCTGCCATAAGTTAGTCAATCATTCTGAAAATTTTTAATATTGCTGGCTGCACCCCAAACTGGACTGACACAATAGTGTGCACACACCTTCAAAGTGTGATTACAGCACAGGACCACGTCGGATCGAGTTGACGTCTTCGGTGCACTTATTCCTTGTAAATAGAGGAATAAGTGCATCGAAGATGTCGATCACACTGTTTAGTCGTATCAAAAAAAGGTGTGATAGTCCAATTTGAGGTGTAATCTGCAATACTCCGGGACATCATCATGGCGCAGCCATTTCTACATGAAAACTTCAGTTATTGAGATCTCCTAGATATCTGTATCCATTTATCAATACCGTCTAGCCCAAGCGCAGCAGATACAAAAACCTGAGATGGACATTTAATTTAATTTAAAAATTGAGCCTGGAAAAAATCTCATCAAATGTTTGCGCGTTTCACTCTCATCCGACAGCACAGCGAAGAGAAGAGTGATGTTTGACGCCCACCCACACCGCCAGGACGACGACGAAGGCGGCCCCGGACTACAGCGGAAAGCTTGAGTCGTTGATTCGCTTGCTCTACCGGCTGCTGGTTTGCTTTTGGGGTGCGGTGCGGGCGGGGATGGATCCAGATAACGACAACCAAAGCTGTCAACAGCCTGTGTGAAAAGCGGCTGTCTCGTCACGCCGAGGCGTGAATGCGGATCGAAAAGTGCTTTTTTTTCGACGGTGCGGCACCTCGCACAAATAACAGACAACAATGGCCAGGCGGCGCGGCGTCCAGGAAGGATGTGCCCCTGTGATTTGGATGCGGCGAAAAAAAAACGAAGCGTTCTAACGCTAGCATGCAGGGAATACGCGGCGATGATAGATTGAAATTTAATGAATCGCTGTGCGGGGTGTAAAAATCAAAATTTCAACATCAACACACTACTGGCTGGAGCTGGGAGGCACCAGAAGTGGAGTCGGGTGAAATTTGACAAATTTGTTTATAATGACGCAACAATTACACGCTCCATTAAGATGAGGAAACACAGTGACAGCGGCAGTTTGAGTCTGAGCAATATAGGTCATGGAAGATGCATCAAGAGCTTTTGATAATCATTGAACAAATCTTAAGCGGCACAAATCAAAATTTGTCATTTTGTTTGAGATTTCGATGGCAAAAACTATGTGAACTTTCATTTCACAAAGACCCGTTCCGAAATTTTCTGAGACACGCATGACTCATCAATTCATCGGTTTCAATAGCTTGACCTTTCATAGCACCTTATTCCAACATTACTTATCGCTACCCCTTGAGATCACCACCGCAGACGGAATCCCCTGGACGACACTTCTCCGTCATCATCGACGTCAGGATCGCTTACATCGACTCAAACGGCTACATGCTTAGGGTCAAACTGCGCCGACAGGTTTCCGTAAAGCTACAATGTACGGTACCGACGGCCATCTCGGTATGACCAAGGATGACTGAAACAACAGATATCGCTCCAGCGCACCCACAGAATCTCGATGCAGTGTTGCCAGACGAGAGTGAGCTCCATGAGGTCTGCTGAAATTCATTTGAAGCAGCCTTCAACGACACAGCCGAGAGAACCGTTGGGTACATGGAGTGAAGTCGAAAGAACGATTGGTTCGACGGGATGTGTAGATTTTGGAGGAGAAGAACGCATGTTACAGCATGGGACTCATCAGAACGTGGAACGTTACTATCGGAAGTGGAATCAGCAGCCCTGCCACTTTCGGCAAAAGAATCGCCGCCTGGAATAAGTGGAGTGTGACGAAAACTTATTGTAGTTCTACCAGAAGCTCATCGCGTCCCGCCACAACTTCGTGCCGCGAGCCAAAACGTGCCGGGAAAAGGACGAGAGCCTCTTGACAGACGGGCCTTAGATGATTCAAAGATGGAAGGAGCACTTCGAAATCAATCGCTGAAGTTATGACCTTAGGGTATTAAAATTGAAAACTGAACCTTTATATGATTTGAAGTGTGGTCATTGGAACTTCGTCTATCATTTTTATTATTTTTTATTTAAGGAAAACAATGCAGAACACTTTTATTAAGAACTTCTGCAGAAATTCAAATGGAATCCCAGGGTGTCCATTCAAGTACGAAACTCTTGGAACATTTTTCATTCAGTTTTTCACTGAATTGTATTCACCATTTACATCTCTCAAAAGTTTGAGAGATGTAAATGGTGAATACAATTCAGTGAAAAACAGTGAAAATCTTCGTGCCCGCCGCACGATATACGCATGCAAAATGGTCATTGGCAGAGGAAGCTCTCAGTTAATAACTGTGGAAGTGCTCATAGAACACTAAGCTGAGAAGCAGGCTTTGTCCCAATGAGGACGTTACGCCAAGAAGAGAGAGAGATCTCTCAAAAGTTTATTAAGAGATTCTCCTTTTGGAAGTGATACCTCCAGGGGATCCTCTTCCAGGAGAGGAGTTTCTTCGGATTTTCCTACAAGATTCCTTTAATGTTTCCTCCTGAAACACTTTCAAAGATTCCTCTAAAATTCCAATCAAGGATTTCTTCAGAACTTTAGAAATCTCCTTAGAAGTTACTTCAGGGGTCTCCAGTTAGCCTAGTGGTTAAGGCTATGGATCGCCAATCCGGAGACGGCGTGTTCGATTCCCGTTCATGTCGGGAAAATTTTCTCGACTCCCTGGGCATATAGCGTATCATTGTACTTGCCTCACAATATACAAATTCATGCAATGGCAGGCAAAGGAAGCCCTTCAATTAATAACTGTGGAAGTGCTCAAAGTACACAAAGTTGAAGCGAGGCAGGCCAAGTCCCAGTGGGGACGTAGAGCCATAAAGAAGAAGAAGTTCCTTCAGAGATGTCCCCAGTAGTTCCTTCAGGGATTCATCCACAAGGATTCAAGAATGGCTCTAGGAGTTTCATCGTGGATTTTTTTTTCAGAAGATCTCTCAGGAATTCCATCAGGAGTTTCTTCAGGGATCAATTCAGCAATTCCTGCAGATATTCTTTCAGGAGGATTAAGGGATGCCTCTTGGAGATCCATACTAGTGATTCATCCAGAAGATCCTTCAGGGATTCCCATAGGAGGTCTTTTGTAGATTAGTCTAGGAATTCTTCTGAAGTTTCTTTATAAATTCCTACAAGAGTTTCTTTAGGGGTTGGTGCAGAAATTCCTTCAGCGATTCCTCCAGGAGCTACTTTGGGAGTTCCTCTAGAATTTCAAAAAGGGATCTCTTCTTATGATCCTTTAGGAATCTCTCTAGGAGTTTCTTCAGGAATCACTTCGAGAATCAAGGATTCCTACAGGAGTTACGATCTCTCCTGGACATTTTTCAAGGATCCCTCCAGGAATCCCTTCAGGGAATTCCCCTACAAATTCGTTCAGTATATTCTTGTGGAGTTCCTTCATAAATTCTTTCAGAAATATCTCCTAGAGTTCCTTCTGGGATATCTTCTAAAATTTCTTCAAGGATCCGTCCTGAAACTCCTTCGGAGATGCCTCTTCGAATTCCTTCGTGATGCCTCATGGGGATTTTTCAGGGACTTCCAGCGATTAATCTAGGAGTTCCTTCAGGGATCTCCCCAGTAGTTCCAGGAGGATTCAGGTGTGCGTCCAAGTATTTCATAAAGGATAACTTCAGAAGTTCTTTTAGCCATTCCATCAGAAGTTCCCTAAGGTATTCTTCCAGAAGTTCCTTTCACAGTTTTTTTTTCAGGAGTATTCAGGTATACCTGAAATTCCATCAGAAATTCTTCCAGTAGGTCTTTGAGGAATCCCTACAGGAGATCCTTTAGAAATTAGTCTAGGAGCTCCGCCAGGGATTCCTATTGAAGTTCCTTCAGGAATTCCTATAGGAGTTTCTTCAGAGATTCTTCCAGGGGGTTCAGGGTTTTTTTTCTATTGATTTTTCCAGGAGTTCTGTCAGGGATCGCTCCTGGAGTTCTTTTGGGGTTTTTTAGGAGGATTAACGGATGCCTCCAAGAGAATTCTCAAGATGTTCTTTCAATAATTTCCTTAGGACTATAATTAGGTATATCTCCAGGATTTCTTTAAAGGATCTCTCATGGAGTTCCTACAATAATTCCATCAGAACTTCTTTAAGGGAGTCCTTCAAGGCTGGCTTCGAAATTCTTCCAGGATTTCTTTCGGAGATTCATTTTAATAACCTTCGATGATTGGAAAACGGTAGAGGCTAGATATGTTGCGAAATTCAGATCCCATTGTGATCCACTAGCCTCTGCCCAGCAACTCCTATCCCTACATCCGCGTGGTACCGGCCGGAAACTATGAGCAACTTTAGGGAAGATCGGGTAACCAATTCCGATGGGAACTTTGGTCGTTGGCTGACAGGGAAGGGGGCGGGGGTTGCTTCGGCAAACCTGAGCGTCTGTTCTCCAAGAGGAGCGGCTCACAACAGCGTCTGATCACCATGTTAGGGACAGCTGATCTACGTCCGAGTGCCAGGGAAGGACTATATGCTCAACTGTGCACTATGGTCCTCCGGAAAGGAGCTGGTTCGTGTCAGGCCCTACGAGCCAGCCGTAAAAAAACATTGTAACGGAAAATCATCAACAGAATAATACGAACCGAGACCAACGGCAACGACCCCAGCGAACAAAAAGGACTTGCGATTGGAAACTCGGTACGCGGAACTGCCGATCTCTCAACTTCATTGGAAACACCCACATACTCGCCGATCTACTGAAGGACCGCGGGTTCGGCATCGTAGCGCCGCAGGAGGTGTGTTGGACAGGATCCATTGTGCGATCGTTTAGAGGTAACCATGCCATCTACCAGAGCTGCGACCTCACACGCGAGCTAGGAACAGCTTTCATCGTGATGGGTGATATGCAGAGGTGCGTGATCGGTTGGTGGCCGATCGACGAAAGAATTTCAGGTTGAGGATCAAGGGCCGATTCTTCAACTTCAGCATAATAAACGTGCAGAGGCCTCACTCCGGTAGCACTGTAGATGATAAGGACGCATTTTACGTGCAGCTTGAATACGAGTACGACCGCTGCTCACGACGACAAGATCATCATAGGAGATCTGAACGCTCAGGTAGGCCAGGCGAAGGAATTCAGACCGACGATTAGAAAGTTCAGCGTCCACCAACAGACGAACGAAAACGGTTTAAGACTCATTGATTTCGCCACCTCCAAAAACACTACACACCAATTGTTTTGAATGCTTCCAGCACAAAAACAATCAACAAAATAAATTGCTGAATTTCAGCAAAATTTTTGCTGAATTTCAGCAAAATTGTTGCTGAATTTCAGCACAACGTTGCTGATCAACTGTCACAATTGCTGGATAGTTCAGCAAGTTGAAAAATTGTTGCTGAAACTCAGTAAATTCGTATTGCTGAATGGAATCAGCACAAAACAATCAGCAAAGTTTGCTGAATACCAGTAAACAAAATTTGCAGTGTAGGGTGAGTTCGAAGCAGTTATTAAAGACGCAGGCGAGAGCACCATCGGGTACGTGGAACGAAGTCGACGGAAGGAAGGGTTCGACGAAGAGTGCAGAACGGTTCTGGAGGAGAAAACCGCAGCGCGGGCTGTAATACTGCAGTAAGGGACCCGACAGAACATGGAGCGTTACAAACAGAAGCGAAAACAGCAGACCAGCCTCTTACGGGTGAAAAGCGCCGCCTAGAAAAAACGGAGTGCGAGGAAATGGGACTGCTGCACTGTTCCCAAGAAACACGGAAGTTCTACCAGAAGCTCAACGCATCCCGCAACGGCTTCGTGCCGCGAGCCGAAATATGCAGATATAAGGACGCAGACGCCTCTTGACGGACGGACATGAGGTGAGTAGCTGGTAATGATGATATCGCAGCTGAACTTATCAAGGTTGGCCCAGAAAAGTTGGCCACCTGTCTACACCGGTTGGTAGTCAGGATCTGGGAAACCGAACAGCTACCGGCGGAATGGAAAGGAAGGGGAAATCTGTCTCAATCACAAGAAAGGCGACCATTTAGAATGAGAGAACTTCAGAGCGATCACTATTTTGAATGCTTAGACTGACTGCACATATCTATGACAGAGCGATCACTATTTTGAATGCTGCCTACAAAGTGCTATCCCAAATAATCTTCTGTCGCCTGTCTCCCAAAACAAGTTAGTTCGTAGGAAGTAGTCAAGCCGGCTATCAACGCCGATGCATCGGCCGGTCGACAAGACCAAATCTTCACCATACAAGAAATCCTCCAGAAATGCCGTGAATACCATGTCCCAACGCATCACTTGCTTATCGACTTCAAGCCGGCATACAAACAGTAACGACCTCTCAGAGGTATGGATAATCATGGACGAGAACGGGGTTGTGCAAAACTGCTTAAGGGTTACGGGTGAACTATCCAGTTCATTTGAATCTCGCCGGGGTCTGCGACAAGGTGACGGACTCCCATACCTACTCATCAACATCAATCTGGAAGGTGTAATGCGACGAGCCGGGCTCAACAGCTGGAGTACGATTTTCACGAAATCCGGTCAATTTATGTTCTTTGAAAACAACATGGACATTATCACACGATTTGTTATCACCCGATACTGATCCGTGGAAGAGGCACAATTTGTGTAAGGAGTGCGATAGAAAGTTTTGTGCAGTGCTATTTATATGCATAAGAATGGTGTGTAATGGCTAGTTTCCACCTGGTAAGTACTGTGTAAAAAGATAGGACAAGTAATGATCACGTAAAACTTTTGCAATCAAAATTACTTGAGCGTTCGCAGTTGATAAGTAATTTGCAGCCAGAAAGATTTGCCAACAGATGGCACTGTCATGCGATGCTGTCAGTCATGTTGTTAATTTTCCGTACGGAATAATATGTCGATGTATTATTCCGTGAGTTAAAGTGGCATTTCTCTTTCGTTTTTGTTTTTTCTTTCGCACCAAAGACATCAGGGTGCATGAAGCTGTTAGTACACAGGGGCCTTAGGCATGTAGTACACAGCGTCAAATATTTAATTTATTTATTTGATTGACGTCAAATAAATAAAAAAAATGACAAGGAAAGAACTCAAGAAACAACATCAGTTTGAAGCGGAAAACGCAATGGGTTCGGCAACGGAATGCGGAAGCACTGCGGTACGTACTAAAAAAATTCGCAAGTGTGCCGCTGCGGCATAGGCGCCAAATTGTGACGTATTTGGGGGGGGCGAAGCTCTCCAAAATTGGACAAAATTCAACTTTTTTCAGTCCAATGCACTAGTTTTCACGATAAATTGCATCGATATTTTCCGCATTTTATTGGTTTTGAAAGGCCTTGCCCCTCAACTACGTCACACGTTGGCGCGTATGCGCTACAGCAAAACACAATGAGCACGGATATCCTGCGGTTAATTTCAGAACAACTCCAGCTCGGTGAATATGTTTGTTTCCTGGAAGAAAGGAATTATGTGAGAATCTGCAGCATCTTGCACTGTTTTGTTCTATCAACAGAAATCTGAGGTTTTCTACACTCAGCCAAATAAACTTAAGATTTCCATAAGGCCCAACTTATGAAACGGCCTTTAAATAATTCATAATGATTCGGATGAATTTCATAAGGTCACTCTATGACGTAAAATCGTCTCACAGCTTGGCTTTTATTCATGTTTAGCAACATGGTATTCTCAAGCGTCGGTAGCCGTGTGGATAGCACACGGGCTCGGTGATCCCGATGTTCATGGATCGAATCCAGTCTGCATCATTTTAAGATTTTTTTGTTATTTTCATAAGTCTATCTTATGAAATTTGTCATAGCGAGCACGATCAATTTTCATAAGGTATTCTTATGCCATCCATAAGAATTAGTTATAGCAAATTTTCATAAGGTATTTCGATGAATTTCGCTAGTTTTTTTCGCTGAGTGTAGTTCTCGAAAATTCCTAAAAGAGTTCTCTCAGGTGTTTCTCGATATTTCCTATAGAATGTCCCCCAGGAGTTCACGGAAATTCATCCAGAGGTTCTCTTCCAGTTCTTCTTCCAGGAGATTATGCGGAATTCTTCCGGATTTTCCCGGATATTCCCGTCGGAGTTCCCCGGAAATTCCTCCAGGAGTTTCCCGGGAATTCCTCAAGGAGTGTTCCGGAAATTCCTCCAGGGATTCCCCCGGGAAATCATCCAGAAATAATCAGGTTCTTCTTCCAGGAAACCCTCAATAAAACTTCCGGGAGTTTCCCGGGAATGCCTCCAGAAGTTCCCCGTTAATTCCTTCAGGTGTTTGCCGGGAATATACCCAGGAGTTCCCCGTGAATTCTTGTAGGAGTTCCCCGGGAACTCCTGCAGAAATTCCCCAATGAGTTTCCAAGAAATTCCTCTAGGAGTTTCCCACGAACTCATCTAAAATTACCTCGGGAATGCCACCAGAAGTTCATTAATAATTCCACCAGGAATTTTCCAGGAGTTCCTCTGAAATTCCCGTGCAAATCTTCCAGAATTCCTGGAGGGATTCCTGCAGGAATCCCCGAAGGAATTTATGTAGCAAACATCAGAGCGTTTTCTGGAGCAAATCTCTAGAAATTCCTTCTGAGATTTCTCCAATAATTCCTCCGGAGATTCCTCCAAAAAATCCTCCGAAGTTTCCTTCGGGAATTCTTTCGGAGATTCCTCCGGAAATTCTTCCAGACATTTCTCCGGAGGTTCCTTCAGGAATTACTTAGAAGATTCCTTCAGGAATTCCTCCGGAGATTCCTCCCGGAATTCCCCCAATTCCAGCAGTAATTTCGTTGGAGATTCCTCCAGGAATTTCTTCGTAGATTCCTTCACGAACCCTCCCAGAGATCTTCGGAGGAATTCCTGGAGGATTCCTCGGAGGAATTCCTAGAAGAATCCTCGGAGCAATTCCTGGACCTCCGGAGGAATTTCGGAAGAATCTCCGGAGGAATTTTTGGAGCAATTTCTGGAGGAATCTCTGGAGGAATCCCTGAATACCTGGAGGAATCTTCGGAGGAATTTCTGGAGGAATCTTTGGAGGAATTATTGGAGAAATTTCACTGATGCCACTCCTGGTGTAATCTTAAAATGGCTAGTTTCCTGGAGTAATACCAGAAGAAACTATAGGAGAAACCCAAAAATTTACTTCTAGAGGAGATCTAGAAGGAGGTTCTGGAGGAATCCCGGAAGAAGTTGCTGGAGGAAGGATTTTCTCTGCGAAATCCCAGAGAAAAACCTTCGTACGGAATGCCAGAAGATTCATCACAAAGAATCCTTCGTGAATCTTTATAAAATTTCCCGTGAAGCTTTGTTCCAGTATTTCTTTAACAAATCCATAAAGTAACCGCCAGAGTCCCCGCAGAATTCCTTCCATCGTAGTCCGAACGCCAAACTTGCAGAATTTTTAATTAGTATCTAACCTTAGTTCTCTCTGTAATACCATTAAAAGTTCCCACAGAATTCCAGCGCAATGTCTCTAATCAGTATTTTCCTTGGAAAGCTTCACAACTCCGTTGGAAGCCCGCCCAAAAGTTTTAAATTGAATCATTTTTCCTACACGCGTGCGAAAAAGTACATTTAAATTTCAATAACATTTCCTGAGGAAACGAACGAAATTTCTCTAATGTCGTTTTCGTTTTTGTGGCGGGGCTACACCGCTTCGTGCTACACTTTTCACTACAAAAACGAACATTTTCGGTGCAGTTGCATTGGTGTGCGTGAATAAAAACCAAAATATTTACATCTTTGCAAACGTTGATTGGTGGACACGGTGTACACCCGCTACACTCTCGAATTTTTGAGTGCTGCCCTATCTTGAGCGGTGCAGAAAAAGTGCTACACCGGTGCTATTCTATTCTATTCTATTCTAGTGCTTGCACAGCCAGTATTGAAAAGCATCCTGGAAATATCAAAATTTCTTCCGATATTTTCTTGTCAGCATTAATATTTGCAGCATATCATAGATATGCTATGATATGATACAAATATTAAAATGGCCAGGCCCACTGTGCAGACTAATGGGTTGGAAGATAATTCAAAAACATAAGTCAATCAGGTTATCCACTTATGAATAACATGATTGACAAACCTTTTTGAATTGAATGAAGGAAAAAACGGGGACAACCGTACCAACCGTTTCGTTTAAGGGTAATGGTGTTTGAACGTAAAATCGTTGGGAGTGGTGCTGCTAAGAAGGTTGCACACTCCGTTTTATTTGGCGTCTCTTCTCCTGGGATGGGGCACAGGCATTTCTCCTTGTGTCCTGGCTTCAAAGCCTAGGCTTAAGCGCCATTACTCGCTCTCTGAAACGAAAAAAAAAGGATGATCCCTTACCCGAAAAAAAAAATAAAATGAAAATAAGCCCACATAGTTAGCACAACAAAAAACACAAAATTGTTACAAATATGTCATTCTATCATAAAAATTTGAAATCATAATCTCCGAAAATGATATCATGTCCTACAAATGCTGAAACGAAGTCTTCATTCTGCGTTATGTGAATAAGCTCTCCACGGAACTGCTTTAAAAAAAAATAAAGTAGGCAGTCCGATGTTTGTCGGAAATACTAATTAAAAATGGTTTGATCTCACCAATTTGAATCCATTCCACGTAGTTAACTGGCAGCCCAACAATTCTCAACATTCCGCAGGCCGCAAACAGGAATTTTCTTAAGGCAGTATCATCCATAAACTACTGGTCCACGTAATTCTTCAGTGCTGTAACATATACCATACCTTCTGTTTCATACATTTTCACCAGGTTTCAAACAGAAAAAAACGCAGATTCTCCCGGATTTAAAACGAGCGCGGCACTTGGCACGTCAGTAACTTCTCTCCACTTATTCTCCAAATTCTTCCAGCACCGTTGATCACTGTTGAATGCCTGGCACTTAGCAAAGCAATATTTTTCTCAAATAACCTTCGAGGTTGGCTACCGATAACTTCACTTTGCAGCTGCTGACTTCTTCAGACCAGCATAAAACACCATCACTTGATCACTATAAGGTATACCTTAGGTATACCTATAGGTATAGGCTTTCAAAGTTTTAGTTGAATGCCTGTTTAAGCCGTAGCCACGAATAATTTTTAACGTTCTTTCACTTCCTTCACCAGCAGTTTCCGGTGCAACGATCACGACACTATCACGACGGAACACGGCGGAGCTCGACGACGACGACGGCGGCGGTAGGGATTTCCGTAGCTCATTTTCTCCAAAATACGACCGAATTACTGCCTGTTTGCGATCACAACAGGAAGTTATCAGAAAAAGTGCTACACCGGTGCAGCACGAAAATCAAAAACGAACACTTTCGATGCAAAAGTGCTACACCGGTGTAGCACCACCGCATAAACGAAAACGACATAAGCCCAAATCGTAAACAACCTCCTTCTTACAGCATCGTTTCGTTAAAATGCTGTCAGTTAAACAAATGTCAAAATTTCTTACGGAAAAATGTGAAATTTTACTTGAGCGCTCTACTTGGCAACAGGAAACTTAGCTTAAAGTATCATGCGCCTCCTTCGCGAACATGTTCTAAGCAATATTTTCCAAACCACATCACATCATGCAAACCTCAAAGTGGCCCATGTTGAATTATTTATAATGTCTCTATTATCGGATTTTTCAACAACCTCTCACACCCACATATTGTACAGATGACATGAGCTGTGATCTATCCTTTGAATTCAGCTTAAAGCCAGCATGTTCTTCACGCGTTGGAAAAGGAAACCTCGTTCTAGGAAAACCATTTTTAGCTCCCCAGCTAATACCACTGATATCAATCCGTTGATCCGCATTAGTTCGCTCATAGTTATGCAAATGCAGCTCAGGCCCCATCTTGAACCGTCGTCGAAAGCCATCTAAATATAGGCAAACTCATTTCCCTTACAAACAATGAATCCCGTAAGCCGGCTGGCGGATCGTGAATGGGTGGTAAAACCCGTCGTGTGCTTTACATACATAATTTATGTGCCGATGTCGGGAAGCTAGACAAAAGATGAATTTCCTCATGGCGTTACCTATGGTGAGATTTCCCACCATCATGGCATGGCAGCAGTCGGCTCTACAGATGGGAAAAAAGAACCCCTCCATCATGACGTCATTCTTCCCGTCAGGCTTTGCCACCGCGCCGACTGGCATCAAAAGAATTTTTAATGGTAATGATCAACGTCGTCGTCTTCATTCAGCGAGGATGAGGGAATGAAAGCGTGAAAATGTGCATTTTTTTTTTTGAAATTTGGCTTCCTTGTAATAGGAAAAGTGATGTGAAATATGCCAAGTATTCTATAACGAATTCAAAATTTCTTTTGCTGAACGATTTCTATTGCCCTTATTATAAACTTGGGCTGCAAAACAGTGAGTCAATAAGGAGAGCGTCCAACATAGCTCAGGTCCTTATAAGTTCCCACCTCATGCTTCTTCGGGTCAAGCGATAACAACGATTGTAAGCTAAGAGGTGTGTGCAAATAGCCAGTAGCGCAGCCTGAGCACAGTTGTCCTTCTCACTTGAAGAGGTACGTCCCGAGCATATGTTCACCAAGGAGGTGCGGCTCAAACAGTGTCTGTTCTGGCATCCGGAGTATGAAATACCTCACCACGTTTGATAGAGGACCTTAGGTCAACAACGTATTGTTCGCGAAACCCAATAAAAAAACCCAAATTAATCCACCTAGTGGTGGTTATGCCTTTCTCGTCCAATATGTTATCACTATCTTTCCGTCGACGTTAGTCAAAGTGTTCCTAAATCCGGATATTTTTAAAGAAAAGCAAGCATTTTATCAAAGCCATCTAATTGAATTGACTTAAAACTAATTGATGACACATTATGTCCGACATTATGTTCAACGTATAAGCAGGGCTGAATAATATCAGAATTCTCAATTGACTAATTGAGCACCTTCACTAACACTGGAGCTTATCAATAACAAGACGATACTAACAAGCTAAGATATAACTTTTTACACCATCACAGATCACATTGCGGTCTTTCTACACATTTTAGGCTATATTTTATTGACCGTTACAAACAAGAACGATAGGCAGTAAGTGTAGTGAGATGTCTGTTTGTATGTGGGGTTAATTTGTCAAGATTTTGTTCTCTTACACATATTTATCGCTTGCATTGATTTTATTTACTTTCGTAGTTCCGGCGAAGCTCCAAACGCTGGTTGTTCAACCCTACCCTTAGTCTCTAATGTGGGATAAGCCCATTTTCTAGTTAACCGTTCCTCGGGTTATTAAAAAAGCCGTGATGTAATGTGTCGCGTGGTACATTTGGTTACTTTCAATGCGGTACCGGAACAGGTTCCGGAGCACTACCGCGTCTCCCAAATATAGTCTGAGACTATTTCATTGCTAACGTTCATTAGGTTACCTAAAAACCACGATTTGATAATTCTCATGCATGGGTATAGATCACTTTAACATTTGACCACTTCCAGTGGGACACCCAGAACTGGTTTCGGGACACTACCGGATGTCTAAAATATGGTCTGATGCTATGACCCCACTAATTCGACATTTATGGAATTAAAAAATGATCAAATGATACAGTGTAATACACCGTAAATACGAATGATTCGATATTGTGCTGTTACTCCGCAGCGGTTCCTCGTGCAGCTGCTACTTCCGGAAGTTCAAATTCGGTGCTATACGACACCTGATCCATTTGGAGATCAACCGCAGTGAACTTTGAAAGCCAACAATCGTAAAATGAACAAGCTATCAATTTGTACCACCAAAATATCTGTGGGATTTGTGTTCAAACACACATTTTACAATCTAAACAAAAACTAACATAGAGTTAGTTTATCGAATTAAAAGTTTACTTAGGTAATTTGGCAGCAATCATTGTTGAATTAGCGTGGTTTCATGATACCACACGCATGGGTTTGGTTCAATTTCACATTTTACCACTTTCCAAGCCACTCACCGATTGTCGCTGATGTGGTCTTAGACAAGTTCCATGCAAATTGTTAATCAGTTTTCCTAAAAAGTCGCGAATTGATGTACCGCATGCATGAGTGTGGTTCACTTGTGAATTTCGCTAGTTCCGGCGAGACACTCGAAACGGGTACCGGAACACTACCGGTAGTCTTAAATGTGGCCTGAGGCTTGCTGAGTTCTTGCTGACCGTTTTCGCGTTATCGAAGAAGCCGTCATATGATGCACTGCGTGCATGCGTTTGGTTCCGTTCAACATTTGACCACTTCCGGCGGGGCACCTGGAACCGGTTTTGGGCACAAAGTGTGGTCTATGATTGTTTTCTTGTTAATTGTTAAAAAGTAATATAATGTGTCGCATTTATGGGTTTGGATCTTCTTTACATTTTACCACTTCCGATGGGGCACCCGTAATCGGTTGTGGCACACTACCGGTTGTCCCAAATATAGCAGGAAACTTTTTTTTTTGCCAAATAAAAGATCTATAAATCCGCGATTTGATCTGTCGCATGGGTTTGGCCATTTCCGGCGGGACACCCGGAACCGATTCCGGAACACTACCGGTTCAGATATGTTCTGAGAATATTTTCCTGCTTACTGTTCATCAGGATACCAAAAAAGCCATTATTTGATATGTCACATGCATGGGTTTGGTAAACTTTTATAATTGGCCACCTCCGGCGGGACATCTGGAACGGGTTCCGGAACACTACTGGTTCCGATATGGTCTGAGAATGCTTTCCTGCTTACTGTTCATCAGGTTATAGAAAAGACGCGGTTTAATATGTCGTATACATGGTTGTACAGTCCCGATTCGTTCGTTGGCGGCTCGTTAGATGGGCTGTCTCGATGGTTGGATGTTCGCTAGCTGGGGCAAAACCCAACTAAAAAGCACTGTCAATGTCAAAATCGATGTCAAAACGAGTTTGACGTCTGACCGTCGTCGCATCGCAGCTCCTGTATACAGACCGTTTGCGCAAGTATGTGAGTGTTTCGTGACGTATGTCTCGTCACTTGCTTGTGTCTAGAGCATTTTGATCAGTTGTCAGTTGCCCCAACGAACGAACACGATTCGCTAATCCGGGCGCAGTCGTGACCCAACGAGCGAATCCTCACTGTAGTTTAATTTTATATTTGGCCACATCCGGAACCGGTTCCGGAACTCAACCGGTTCAAATATGGTCTGAGAATATTTTCCTGCTTACCGTTCATCAGGATGTCAAAAAAGCCACTATTTGATATGTCGTATGCATGGGTTTGGTTTACTTTTATACTTGGCCACCCCCAGCGGGACATCTGGAACCGGTTCCGGAATACTATCGGTTCCGATATGGTCTAAGAATGTTTTCCTACTTACTGTTCATCAGGTTATCGAAAAAGCCGCGGTTTGATATGTCGCATGCACGGGTTTAGTGCACTTTTATGTTTGGCCACTTCCGGCGGGACACCCGGAACCGGTTCCGGGACACTACCGGTTCAGATATGGTCTAATATCATTTTTCTGCTTACCGTTCATCAAGTTATCGAAAATGCCGTAGTTTGATGTGTCGCATGGATGGGTTTGTAGCGTTTTCATATCTGGCCCCTTCCAGGGGTACCGGTCCGGAACACCTAAATAGCCATAACTCCGAAACGACTGGACCGATCCGAACCATTTTCAATAGGAAACAATGGGGCCAGATTCCGCGTTGAATGAACCGTCGGTTATTAAAATCGGTTGAGGTTTAGTTCAAAAAAGTGATGTGAGTTTTTTTGTCTACACACATACACACATACACACACACACACACACACACACACACACACACACACACACACACACACACACACACACACACACACACACACACACACACACACACACACACACACACACACACACACACACACACACACACACACACACACACACACACACACACACACACACACACACACACACACACACACACACACACACACACACACACACACACACACACACACACACACACACACACACACACACACACACACACACACACACACACACACACAAGCTGGAAGCTTGGGAGTCTTCCCGAAGCGAAAACCGTTCACACACCCGTGTGAATTACCACCTTTGGCGCTTCCTTCGGGGAGTGACCGGGCTTCTGGTCTCCAGACAGCTCAAGAGGAGGATGCCTAGGATGTGGCGGGGGTTCAACAGTGGGCTCTGTTGGATTCCCATAAAAAGCCACACATCTGCAAGCAACTCCGTACAAGCGACCTGGTACCGCTTCCAAAGTGCCTTAGCCCAAACACCCGGCGTGCCAACCGGCACATTAGGATCGACGCCAGTAAGACCCTAATTATGGCAAACTGGCAGCACATGGACATGAACATGAGCAAGGAATACGTATATACTACCAAACGCTACAGAGCTGACAACCGTACTATTCCACTACCCTAGTAAGAATGGGTGACACCTTTCCGAAACGGCGAGTGGGCTAATGGTATGGTTGCCCCCGTCCCGTTAAAACCTTGGCAGGCCTCCAAGTACGTTCCGAACTCGGCACCTTAGCCGGTGGAAGTAGGCTCAGTTGAACATTCCTGACTAATGCCGATCTGGCTCTGAACACGGTTCCCCATAAAGGACCGTGTCAACCCTAGCATGGCCTCACTGCTTGCAAAGATCACCATGGGATCACGATGGCAACTACTTACGACGGGCGAAGATAGCGGCTTGGAGGGGGGACCCAACCAGATGGAGAAGAACAACAATCACACAACAACGGAGGTAGCAGATGATAAGGATGCGAGCGCATTCCTAAGGAGCAGTAGGTTGACACGTTCGCCGGTAGAAGCTTTTAGTATCGCGGCAACGGATAACAGCAGCACGCCACGAGGTGGACAACATGGACTCTTCGGAGCAAAAGGGGTAACGAGTCAAATGTCCACACCAAGCGGTAGCACTAAAGGAGGGCCCCCGGTGTCTACACCGAGCAGCAGCACCACTCAAGAAGGCCTACAACTTGCGAGGCCCAAGGTGTCAATGGTGGAGTTGAACAGGAAGGTCATCGAGCTGCACGAATACGTAAAAGGCCGTAACAACGTGCACACTGAGATTAAGCAAAGGGTGTCGAGCCTCAGGTATGCCGTGTTGGAAGCTGACCGCGAGCACACAGCGTTGCGTAAGAGAGCTGAGACTGCTGAAAAGGCTTTGAAGCTGGCTTTGGAGCAGATTGCGGCGGTGGAAGCATCTACAGAGTTACAGGAGACGCCGAAAGGGCGCAGAAATAAGAACTCGAACAAGCGGGATAGAGAAACACCAGGCGAGGAGGAACGCCCGAAGAAGACAAAGAATGTTCAAGGTAGCGAGGAGTTGAGCGACGAGAGAGCCAATAGCGATTGGAACGTCGTCAAAAATCGCAAGGAGAAGAAGAAAAATCAGCCCAAAAAGGAGGAAACGAAAGGGAATAATCGGATCGAAAAAGGTAGAAAGCCGGCTCGAGACGAAAGAAGATCCAAAGAGAACAGGCAAGAACGCCGTCTGCCCCATCGAGAGAGACACATGGGAGACGCCCTGCTGGTCAAGGCAAACGACCAACAGTCGTACGCAGCAATCCTCAAGAAAGTCCGAGAGGATCCGGAGTTGAAGGAACTGGGTGAGAACGTGGTGAGAACCAGGCGCACTCAGCAAGGAGATATGCTCTTTGAGCTGAAGAAGGATCCGGCGATTAAAAGTTCTGCCTACCGAGAGCAGTTCGCCAAGTCATTGGGCGACCTCGTCGGGGATGGTGGGAACGTGAAAGCTTTGTGCCAAGAAGCAACGATCGAATGCCGATACCTGGACGAGATCACAACAGTGGAGGAGCTTGGGCGTGAACTGAAGACGCAATGCGAATTGGGAGAAGAGGTTCTAACGATCCGTCTGACGAAGGGGTACCAAGGCACACAAACAGCGATGATTCGACTGTCGGTGCCTGCGGCTAGCAAATTGTTGAAGGTAGGCAAGGTACGAGTTGGTTGTTCAGTGTGCCCGCTGAGGGTCGCCGCCCGAATAGCAAGGAGTGACCGCAAACGGGTGTTGAGATGCTTCAAGTGCATGGGCTTTGGACACATGTCGGCCAACTGCAAAGGCCCAGACAGATCTGAACAATGCAGAAAATGCGGAGAGAAGGGACACTTTGCGAAGGACTGCTCGCAAGCGCCAAAGTGCATGCTCTGCACAGCGGAAGAAGGAAACGTCCATTCGACGGGTGGATACAAGTGCCCTGCATATAAGAAGGCGATCGCAGGCCAACAGTAATGGAGATAATGCAGATCAACCTGAATCATTGTGATACCGCACAGCAACTGTTGAGGCAGTCAACAACGGAAGCAAAGTGCGATGTTGCGATTATTGCAGAGCCGTACCGAGTTCCTCTCGGTAACAACAACTGGGTGTCAGATAGCACGGGGACGGCTGCTATACAAGTGATGGGAAGATTTCCTATTCAGGAAGTGAATGCAAGCACGTACGAAGGTTTCGTCATCGCCAAAATCAACGGTATCTTCATATGCAGCTGCTATGCACCCCCAAGGTGGACAGCGGAGAAATTCGACCGGATGCTGGAGGAGTTAGCCGACAAGCTGGTTGGACGTAGGCCAGTACTGATCGGCGGAGACTTCAATGCGTGGGCCGTGGAGTGGGGTAGCAAGCTAACCAACGCAAGAGGTTACAGCCTGCTGGAAGCACTAGCGAGGTTGGAGGTACAACTGTGCAACGTTGGCACCGTAAGCACATTCAGGAAAGACGGGCGGGAGTCGATCATCGACATTACCTTCTGCAGTCCATCGCTAGCAAGCAACATGAACTGGAAAGTAAGCGAAGAGTACACCCACAGTGATCACCAGGCGATCTGCTACAGCGTTGGCCAACGGAACCCTACGGCCATGCAGAGAAACAGAACATGCGAGCGAAAGTGGAAGACGAAGGCCTTCGACAAGGACCTCTTCGTTGAGGCACTCCGTATGGACAGTGACACTCCAGACCTAGATGCGGTAGAGCTAACAAGAGCGATTACAAGGGCATGCGACACTACAATGCCACGGAAACGGGAGCCAAGGTACAGACGACGTCCTGCGCATTGGTGGAACGAGACACTCGGCACTCTCCGTGCTGCCTGTCTAAGAGCCAGAAGACGCTACCAGAGGGCAAGAAACCTCCCGGATAGGGAAGAGCGGAAGTTAGCGTTCCAGGAGGCCAGAGCCGCATTTAAAAAGGAGATAATCGTGAGCAAGTCGAACTGTCACAAAGAGCTATGCCGAGAGGCCGACGCAAACCCCTGGTGTGACGCGTACCGAGTCGTGATGGCAAAGATTAAAGGTCCAGCGACGCCAGCAGAAATGTGTCCAGAAAAGCTGAAGGTAATCGTGGAGGGTCTCTTTCCGAAGCACGAACCAACGACGTGGCCACCAACACCGTATGGTGAGGAGGACGAAGCAAGTGCGGAAGCTCGGCAGGTCTCCAATGTCGAGCTGAAGGCAGTAGCGAAAAAACTGAAAGGGAACAAAGCCCCGGGTCCGGACGGGATCCCCAATGTGGCGTTAAAATCGGCGGTCCTAGCTTACCCCGACATGTTTAGGACGGTGATGCAGAAATGTTTGGAAGAAGGCCACTTCCCAGACATATGGAAGGTGCAGAAACTGGTTTTACTGCCAAAGCCTGGAAAACCGCCGGGGGATCCAGCATCGTCAAAACAGAAGAGGAGAGGAAACCGGTACTGCGCCGTAATCACAATCGACGTCAAGAACGCGTTCAATAGCGCCAGCTGGGAGGCCATCGCCGTAGCGCTGCATAGAATGCGAGTTCCAGACTACTTGTGTCGGATCTTGAAAAGTTACTTCCAGAACAGAGTCTTGGTGTACGACACTGAAGCTGGGCAGAGGAGGATGAAAGTGACGGCGGGAGTTCCACAGGGCTCCATCCTCGGGCCAACGCTGTGGAACGCTATGTACAACGGAGTGCTTACGTTGCAGCTACCCACAGGCGTCGTGCTCGTGGGTTTCGCGGACGATATCGTCCTATCAGTAATAGGCGAGACACTGGAAGAGGTGGAGATGTTGGCGGCAGAATCGATCGGCATCATCGAAAACTGGATGGATGGAGTCAAGCTAAAGATAGCCCACCACAAAACGGAGGTACTTTTGGTGAGCAACTGCAAGGCAGTGCAGCGAGTGGAAATCTCCGTCGGAGAACACGTAGTAGCGTCGAAGCGAGAGCTGAAGCACCTGGGTGTGATGATTGACGATCGGCTAAACTTTAATAGCCACGTCGACTATGCCTGTGAAAAGGCGGCGAAGGCGATCAACGCACTGTTGAGGATTATGCCAAACACCGGTGGTCCGAGAAGCAGCAAGAGGCGGTTGCTAGCTAGTGTGTCATCTTCGATACTGCGGTACGGAGTCCCAGCCTGGGGTGCGGCGCTGAAAACAAAGCGAAATCGGATGAAGCTAAACAGCGCGTTCCGGCTCATGGCCATGCGAGTAACGAGCGCGTATAGAACAATATCGTCGGAGGCAGTTTGTGTGATTGCAGGGATGATCCCGATCTGCATCACCTTGGAGGAGGACATCGAGTGCTATGAGCGGAGGAGGACCAGCCAAGTGAGAACGTTGGTGCGAACGGCCTCAATGACAAAGTGGCAACAGGAATGGGATTCCACGGAGAAAGGGAGATGGACCCATCGGCTCATCCCTGATGTGTCGACTTGGGTGAACAGGAAGCACGGAGAAGTGAACTTTCACCTAACCCAGTTTTTGTCTGGTCACGGCTGCTTCAGGCAGTACCTACATCGGTTTGGCCATGCCGCTTCGCCCTTTTGCCCGGAGTGCGAGAACGTGGAGGAGACTCCGGAGCACGTAGTGTTCATCTGCCCCAGATTCGAGGAAGTAAGAAGATCGATGCCGGCATTAAGCGTGGACAACGTCGTCGACGAGATGTGCCGCACTGAAGAGACGTGGAATGCGACCAGCAGGGCAGTCACAAAAATGCTGACGGAGTTGCAGAGGAAGTGGAGGAGCGACCAGCAAGCTGGGATCGCTTAAAGAGTAAGTGCATAGACGATGAGCACAGTTTAGAAGCGACAAAAAGTGCATGAGCACTATAACAGAAAAGCGCATGAGCGCATTGCCCCCCCTGAAGCAGTCGCATCAGTGGTACCAGGGGGATTGAGGCATCTAGGTGTAGCAGAGTTTTTCCAATCGGTTTTCTCTGCTGGGGAGGTTGGGAGGAAAAAAAAAAAAAAAAAAAAAAAACACACACACACACACACACACACACACACACACACACACACACACACACACACACACACACACACACACACACACACACACACACACACACACACACACACACAGTGGTGGTTCCGGAGAGACGTAGGGTTTGGCGACCATAGGAATGTGTTTTAGTGGGTCGAGGAGAGAGTAGTCCTGGCTTCTACTAGTGTTGTAGCAGACGGCCTGAACCCCAAACTACCCTAACCTTCCTGTTAGGGTGTCTGATGAGCAGATTTATCCCCCTATGGTTTAGAAGGAAAAAAAACCCAGATTAATCCACCTAGTGGTAATAGTGTCTTTCTCGTCAAACATATACCCATGATCTTTCCTTGGTTGGGATACGACTGGGATTATTTTGCTTCAGAATGTTGGCTTCAGCCTTTTGGGGAAATCGAAAACACTAGTTTATGATTTTTTTCCGACGTTTCGATCTGTATGGGGCCTTTTCAAGGGTTCAATCGGTCAAGGTTTCCTAGTCATGATGGCCTTGCCTCACTTAAAAATATCATACGAAAGTTTTGGTACTATTGAGTCCGTTCGGTTTGAAACCGTCGTGATGTGGACAATCTCCTACCTATCGGGCGGTTTAGAATTCGGTCCCTGTTTTTGGAATCTTCTACTATTGTTTGTTTAGCTAGATTCTGTGCTAGGGCCATCATTCCGAAGCATGATCTTTCCGTCGACGTAATGCGAACTGTTCCTGAATCCTGAGAATACCTTATTTAGAAAAGCAATAATTTAAATAAAATTGGGAAATTTATTAGTTGAACATATTCCGACGTTACGTTAAACGTTACGTTACGTTAAACGTTAAACGAAAAATATCAGAATTTTCAGTTGACTGCTTGAGCACCTTCACTATCACTGAAGACCGATCAACATCAAGACGATAATTACAAGCTAGGATATAACGTCTTTCACAATCACAGATCACGGCAGGCCTGCTCAACCTTTCGTGGCCGCGGGCCACAAGTGATACTCCATACCAGTCGACGGGCCAGACATTAAATTTCGACATCAAATTTCGAAAGCATGTATGCAACAGTGAAATTTTTGACATCCGATTACCCGTTCTCACGGCAAATCACAACACTGACATCATTTGGGTCATAAAAATGTGAGCAAGAATTCTTGATTTTCTGCAAAAATCACCCTGAATACTTTTTTTTTTTGAATTTTGCCGAACTGCAGGTTGCAGCAAACAATTTGCTGAAATTCAGCAAACTTCCCTGATTCGTTCAGTAAACTCTGCTGTTCAGCAGCAACGTTTTTCTGAAATTCAGTAAATTTTGCTGAAATTCTGCTTCAAATTTGTCTGTACCTTTCAAGTTTAAAATTTTTAAATTTATTTATTTAAATTTTTTAATCTTTGAAAATTTTTAACAAAACACTCTACCTATTTCGAGTTATTTATTATTATTGACTTTTTATTATGGGGAAATTCAGCCCGAGGCTGGTTCATCCCCGTCTATTTCGAGTTTATTTTTAATATTAAATTTTATTTAAATATGAAATATCTTCAAATATTTCAATCCTTGAGCCAAGTTTCATTCATCGATTCCGCGGGCCGTATGTTGGACAGACCTGCTTTACGGTCTTCGACATAGTTTTTTCTTCACACTTTAGGCTATATTTTATTATCATAGGTTACAAAATTCATGTAAAATTTGACAAAAAATGCAAGCAAGTGAAATTGCCCATACTAAATCCCATAAGAAAATTCCCAGTAGTTTTAGACGGAAAAGAGGATTGAAAAAACTTTCTCCGGGGATGATGCGAATATTTTCTCATATAACGTTGACCTATCCTACTGTATATTTTTACACCTCAGTGATTTGATGAGATTGCTTTAGTACAGATAAACAGACTTATCATTTGTAACATATTGCTATTATATTCATCGTTACGAAAAAATAATCGCCGAATGCTAATCAGGTTGCGTTTCACTGCGGCTTGATGTTGGTAGTGAGTAGACGTCAAACGAGCAACAACGATTAATATTTGTTTCAACCGTTGAAAACAAGGACGATGGAGAGTGAGTAGAGTAAGACGTCTGTATCTATGTGGCCTTAGTTCAGTCAAGATTTTGTTTTCTTACACATATTTATCGCTTGCATTGACTTTGTTCATTTTTGAAGTTCCTGCGAAGCACCCTAGGAAGCACCCAATGCTGGTTTTGCATCACTATCGGTAGCCTCTAATGTGGTCTGAGCCTATTTTCTTGCTAATCGTTCCTCATGGTTTAAAAAAAGACCGCGGTTCGATGTGTCGCATGCATAGGTTTGGTTCTTTTTGGCATTTGGCGGCTTCCGGCTGGACACCCTAGATCGGTCCTGGAACACTATCGGTAGCCTTTATAAAGATCTTCGTTGTGGTCTGAGCCTATTTTCTGACTAATCGTTCATCACGTTGTTTAAAAAGCCGCTGTTTAATGTGCCACAGGCATGGGTTTTGATATCTACTACATTTGACCACTTCCAGCGGGACACCCGGAACCGGTTCCGGAACTCTATCGGTTGATCCAAATATGATCTGAAACTATTCTCTTTTATTAACCGTTTATCAGGTTGCCTGAAGAGCTTGCGATTTGATGCGTCGCATGTAAGGGGTTGGTTAACTTTTATACTTGGCTATTTCCGGCGTGACATCTGGAACCGGTTCAGTAACACTACCGGTTCCGATATGGTCCGAGAATAATTTCCTGCCTACTGTTCATCAGGCTATCGAAAAAGCTGCTGTTTGATGTATCGCATGCATGGGTTTGGTTCACTTTCATATTTAGCCAGTTCCGGCGGAACACCCAGAACCGTTTCCGAAATACTACCGGTTCAGATATGGTCTGAGAATGTTTTCCTGCCTATTGTTTATCAGGTTATCGAGAAACCCGCTGTTTGATGTGTCGCATGTATGGCTCTGGTTCACATTCATATTTGGCCACATCCGGCGGATCACCCGGAACCGGTTTCGGAACACTACCGGTTCAGATATGGTCCGAGAATATTTTCCTGCCTACTGTTCATCAGGCTATCGAAAAAGCCGCTGTTTGATGTGTCGCATGAAGGGATTGGTTCACTTTCATATTTGGCCACTTCCGGCGGGTCACCCGGAACCGGTTCCGAAACACTACCGGTTCAGATATGGCCCGAGACTATTTTCCTGTTTACCGTTCATCATGTTTTCGAAAGTGCCGTGGTTTGATGTGTCGCATGAATGGGTTTGTAGCGTTTTCATATCTGGCCCCTTCCTGGGGTACCGATTCGGAACACCTAAATGGCCATAACTCCGGAACGGCTGGACCGATCCGAACCATTTTCAATAGGAAACAATGGGACCAGATTCCGCGTCGAATGAACCATTGGTCATTAAAATCGGTTGAGGTTTACTGCCAAAAACTGATGTGAGTTTTTTTTGTACACACACATACACACACACATACATACATACACACACACAGACATCACCTCAATTCGTCGAGCTGAGTTGATTGGTATATGTGACTCGACCCTCCGGGCCTTCTATCAAAAAGTCATTTTTGGAGTGAACATATAGCCTTTCCAGTACACTTAGTGTACGAGAAAGGCAAAACAGAAAATGAAAGATTACACACTGATTCAGAGACAACGGCTTTTAGCGCGAAACAACGGACGAGAAATGGAGCTTAGACTATATCGTCGCGTCGGTTTCCTGCAATAGGGGCACAACTCAAAAAATGTGAATTTTCAGAATGAGCGTTTGAAAATTGGCAATCTTGAAGCACAAGTTCACTTATTTCTCTCATCAATTGACAAAAGTGAACGAATTTTGATTGTTGTATCATAGAGAGGGACTGAAAGACTATCTGTTTCATGAATTTTGCATTACTATTTTTCTTCGACTACTGAAAAAGTTGACTGATTTTGAGTTGTGATTTTATTGCGGAAAATTGGTGAAAAGGCAAAAATCTCGCGTTTCTTAACGAATTTTGGAACGGGTCTTTGTGAGATGAAAATTGACATAGTTTTTCATCATTGCCATAAAAATCTCAAAAATGGAAAATTTTGAGTTTTGCCCCTATTGCAGGAAACCGACGATATTAACCCTAGCCCAGCAGGGTGAACTAGCACAACATGCCAATGAGGTTAGGGCGAGGCATGTCGTATGTCGCTTGAGATCCTGGGACCGAAAGAAGCCCGTTGGTCGATCTTTTGAGAACACGTCGATTCACATTCTGCTTTACTCTGGCCTACGAGGTGAACACGCTCTTCGTCACCGGAGAGTTGCTTTCTTGCTAAGCACTCAAACTGATTAAGTGGGAACCTGTTAATGAGAGGATAATTTTGGACAGATTCAGAACCCATGTTCGGAACCTTATCATGATCCATTGTGACGCGCCAACCGATGCTACCGAAATGCAAGGCAAAGAGAATTTTAACAGCCAACTGAACGCTGGCGTGAATAAGATTCCAAAAGGTGATATCAAGATCTCCATGGGTGATTTCAACGCAAAGGTTGGCTCCAGCAACTCGGACTATGAGCATGTCATGGGACACCATGGTCTCGGAGAAATGGCAACAATGACATGGTGATTGGGGGGTCGCTCTTTCCTCATCGATCAGTGCACAAAGTTATATGGGTTTCCTGTGATGGCGTCACGGAAAATCAAATCGACCACATCTGCATCAGCCGAAAATGGAGACGGAGCCTTCTTGATGTGTGGAACAAACGCAGCGCCGACATTGCGTTCGACCATCATCTCCTAATCGGCGAGATCCGACTGCGCATTGCTAGGATCCAACGGATAGGAGAACATCGGGCGCTGCGCCGGTTGAACACACGCCGACTGGAAGACGCCACGGTGAAAAGGTCCTTCGTCGTGGAACTAGAGAACCGTGCTGCGGATATTCCAGAAGGTGGAAGCGTAGATGATCAATGGAGCGCCATCAAGAGCGCCTTCATCGTCACCAGCGAGAAAAATTTGGGTAAGCTACGCACCCTGAGAAAGCAGTGGTTCACTGATGATACTCGTAGGAAGATAGAGGAGCGAAGGAACGCCAAAGCGCTATTTGGCTCTCGAGAAGGAAGTGTAGACGGGCAAAAAAGCGTTGGCGGACTCCCTAGCCGACGAAGGCGAGAAAGCCGCAAACACCGGCGACATCCGTCTCCTCTACGATGTCTCACGTCGCCTTAGTGGGACTAAGCTGAATGCTACGATGCTCGTGAAAGACACGTCTGGACAGTTACTGACCGACCCGGCTGACCAGTTTAAACGCTGGTTCGAGCACTTTGGAAACCTCTTTCAAGTATTGGCCACGCCATCAACACCTCAGCATGATCCGCCAAGGAATCGACGCATTACCCGTATAAACACCGAAGCTACATCAGTGCAGGAGATAGAAACAGCCAACCGTAGCATGAAATTGAACAGCGCCCCAGGGATCGAACGAATATCAGCAGGGATGCTCAAAGTAGACCCCGTAGTATCCGCACAACTGCTGCATCAATTATTTAGCAAAATATGGGAAACCGCGACATTTCCGGCCGACTGGATGCAAGGCGTCTTAGTAAAGGTACCCAAAAAGGGTGACCTGACTGTATGGGATAATTGGCGGGGCATCATGTTATTGTGTACCGTTCTCAAAGTCCTTTGCAAAGTGATCCTTAACCGGATACAGGAGAAGATTGACGCAACTCCCCGACGGCAGCAAGCAGGATTGCGTGCCAGACGATCCTGTGTGGACCATATTGTCACGCTCCGTATCATTCTGTAATAAATCTTGATATTCATTGATTCCACGTGTTTATTGATTACGAAAAAGCTTTGGACCGTCTCAATCTCGAAAACATGAGGGAAGCCCTCAGGCGCAATGGTCTCCCTGAGAAAATCATCGGCCTCATTGAAGCACAGTACAGGGCATTTTCATGCAGGGTACTGCACAATGGTGTTTTGTCCGATCTCATCCGGGTCGTTGCTGGAGTGAGGCAAGGATGAATACTATCACCACTACTGTTCCTCATCGTAATCGACGAGATTCTGGTAGGTGGGGTGCTGTGGCAGTCTATTACAGTGGAGCACCTAAATGACTTCGAATTGGCTGATCTTGCTCTTCTAGCTCAACGGTGCTCTGATCTGCAGAGCATGTTCGATGATCTTGCCAATCGCTCCTCAGCGGCAGGTCTCTTACCATCAATGTCAACAAGTCCAAATCGTTGGATGTAATTACGGTCAACCCTTCCAGTTAGCTTAGCAATCAGTGGATAATGTTGAAAGCTTCCAATATCTTGGGTAAATTTTTATTGTAACGGGTGGCCACTAAATAACGGGAATGCTTTGAATGTGCTCTTAAAAATATATGATCTTTAAAAATGGCAATCTGAATTTAACTATCATAAAGGTTTAACAATGTACGTCCATGGAAAATATAAAATTTAAGAAAGTTGAACGTAGTAATTTGTACAGTATTTTTTTGCAGTGATGTTGGAGCAACTGCTTTGTACGACTTTTCAGAGTTTACTTTCACGCATTTTCTGCGTCTGTGAAATCGTTGGTCAAAATAAATGGTTTCTCAGCTACCTTTAGCATCTACACACTTAAACAGTAATAAGAAAAAATGGGAATACTGACTTGTTTTTTTTTTTTGCTTTGGTTGTAGCCTTTTCCCGTAAATGACATTTATAGAAATTTCCAAAAAATGTTATTTTTCTGTATCACCAAAACGTGTCGATGTAATTTGTGCACTGCGGTTCATTGTTGAACTTTTTTTGTGCTATTTTTTTTTTATAACGAACCCTTTACATGTTGTCCAATGTGTAAATGTGATTTGATGTAAATATTTGTTATTTAACATTCTATTGATTTATCCAGCCCAAGATTTTATTATGTGAAATGATATCATGCTTATTGGTTTTGCTAGTTTTCCTCTATTTCCTTCAGGATCTGTTTCTTGGGATGCCGAAATGTGGAATTCATTCAAAACCGGGCGGGTTCTAGTTTTATAATGGTTTACTATTAACTTTTTTTACGGTTGTTTTGAGCAATCAGTAGAGCCGTCCAAGGCGTTTTGGTAGTGCTTCCTGTTTCAATGTCGTTTTCTGCAGAACAGAATAAGTTGACACAAAATAAAAAATACGCTGACTTTGTGGATAGATAGACGATGGTTTTGTCTAAAAAATGTTTACTCTATGGACGCTTCTATTGTTTTTAATCAGCTGCTAAAAGCATTCCCGTTATTTAGTGGCCACCCGTTATGTTGGGCCATTGTTGGACCAACATTGAACAACTGTTGTATCTATGTTAGGTTTGGTGGCCAAAATAAAAATAGGTGAATGATAGGTTGATGTCGGGCTTGACGTCATCAATCCTGGAAGCTGATATCAATTGAATGATGGAAGGATGGTTGCTTATCTCAATTTAAGCTAGAAATGACGCTGGATACTGACACTTATCAAAACTGCATGGAAAGAGGGGGGGGGGGGGGTTGGAGTGCATATCTCAACATTGCATTTCCCTCCCCTCCCCCCATATCCCCTTAACATCACTCACTACTTCTTTCCATTAAATCGACTTTATACATAATCTTGAGTACTCCAAGTGATCTGAACACAACCAAATTCCATTTAGGTAACGCTACCTAAATGGAGGGACCTAAACAGATTTTACCTAAATGGATCCTACCTAAATGGAGGTTTGAGTGTAGCCAAATGGCGGCCGATGGCGGCACCAAGATCGACATAGGAGCACAGATGGATCAAAAAGGAAGAGGCTGCTTTAGTGAGTTTAAGAAATGTATAGAAAACCAATCAGATTAGTCAACATACCAAAACCAGAATTTTTAACTCAAACGTGAAATCTGTGCTGTTGTACACCAGTGAAACTTCGTGTGTATCAGTAGAAAACACTCAACGGCTGCAGGTCTTCATCAATAGATGTCTGTGGTATGTAATTCATGCATGGTGGCCTCACAATTTGAGCTCCAACTTGGAGCTCCATCGTCGATGCCATCAAAAGCCGATAGCGACAGGAGTTCGAGAGCCATGCTCTTCACAGCAGGGGGAATGAAATTTGCAAGCAAGCGTTAGATTGGAATACACCAGGACTTCGCAGTAGGGATGTAGTACCGGTAGTACCGGTACCGAAAATACCGGTATTTCCGACCAATTTTGGTACCGAAATACCGGTACTGACTGAGCCTTGGTACCGGTACTTTCGGTACCGTGAAATCTATGCCGAAGTGCTGAAATTCGGTCATTAGCATAGCCAATATGCAATGGAAATAAACGAAAACATTTAAGTAATTTGATAAACAAACATTTCATACATGCAACATTTCTGCAAATGTTAAATGGATTTAGGCCGGAACAAATCTCATTTTCTTCTTTTGTCACTCTACTCGTTGACTCGTCAAGGGGGAGGATGATAAATAATAAGTGCATTTGATGCAAAATTACCCAAACAATTAGGCAAAATCGTCAAACTCATCGGATTTGTTAAGAAATTTTTTCGACAACTCTAATTTCACTTTAAAAAGTTTAAATTTCTTGAATAATTTATTTGTGTCCCCCCTCAAAATGTCTGATTCCGACCAGAATTTTCCGAGGGGGCGGTGACATAAGAGAAAATCGAAATTTGTGTCAGCCTTATTAGCTTAGAATAAAACTGGTTATAACTTGTTATAACTATAGATTAGGGTTTCTTGTTATTTCTTCAGTTTTTAGAATCCGTTGAAAGCATCACCAAGGAAAAATTAGTTAAATCTTCTTCTGTTTTCACCTTGTAGCTATTTGAATTTGGTACATGTAAGGATGTTCCTGTTTCACTTTACACTGACCAAGATACTACCTGTGAAAATGCGCAGAAGCTAAACAAAAGCTCCAAAAACAGTTTCATACAACTCATTTCTATCTATCATTTTTAACTGATATTTTTTGTTTAATTTAGTATTTTCTGGTTAGCTTTGATTAAATCCCTGAAAACCGAAAGTTACACATGCCTTGTAAATTGTAGATTTTCTGTGCAAAATAGATTATTCTTCATTTTAGTGGAAATTTTCTCAGTACCGGTATTTTACCGGTACTATCAATCCCTCAGGACTGAGAGTAAGTAAGTAAGGAGCACAAATGAAGTTTTAACCTAAGTGGATTCATCAACTAAACGGTTTCCGAGAGACTTCAATGCGTTTCTGGGGGTTTCAGGGAACTTCAGTATAGTGGAATATGCGAAAAAGGTAATCGTCCTCTCAGTGAGACTCACGAATTCTACTCACCAGACGCTCCTATCGCAAATTCTCCGCCTCCAAATTTATCCATCTGTCACTCAACCAGCATTTGCATTTGCAGTATTTAATTCTTAATCACTTAACCTAATTTACAGCTCTATTGTCCACTGGGGCACTACGTGAGCAATTTCAATTGACAGCTGCACTTACATTTTGTGCAGTGCCTAGATTCTATTCTACTTTATCGAACTGGTTGCCTTTCTGCTGCTTTCACTTTTTCTACTTTATACCTAGTAGAATGATGAGCACAAGGATGATGATGGATGGCCGTTGTTCCTTTCCAGTCCGATTGGGGGTCCATTATGAGTAGCAGTTTGCCGATGTCCAGGTATCCGGGCTCGTTTGAGCCATGGGGCTCAGAAGAGGGTCACTGTCAGTTGCTCTCGGGGGAAAAGCAACTGACGAAAAATTGCAAGTGCCGGGGCTGGGAATCAAACCCATGACCATCCGCATATGAAGCGAACGTGTGACCAACTACGCCACGGGCCCCGGCATTTGCAGTATTTGTCAGTCTGATTTTTGGAAGGATAGATATTTTTTCTTGGGTCTCATGAAAATAAAACCGTGTATACATTTCAGAGGAAAGTGGACTTCACGGCTAGGAGGAAAAGCCGTCATACAAGACTCTTGGTGTTAATCCAGAAACGTCAACTCAAGCAAAATCGTCGGTTTCCTGCAGTAGGGGTACCTACAATTGATCATTTATCATATTTGAGATTTTGATGGCAAATAATGAAAAACTATGTAAACTTCCATCCCACACAGACCCGTTTCAAAATTCGTTGAGAAACGCTGTATTTTGATATTTTTACCAATTTTCTGCAATAAAGGTCAGCTCAGTCAAACTTTTCAATAGTCGATGAATAATAGTTGTCCAAATCTCTTGAAATAGATGGATAGTCCTTCAGGCCCTTTCCAAGATACGACAAACAAAATTCGTTTATATTAGTCAAATGATGAGTTAAATAAGTAAACGTAAGGAAGCTACTTCAAGACCAGTTTTCAAAAGCTTATTCTAAAAATTCAATTTTTTTGAGTTGTGCCCTATTTCAGAATACCGACGATATGTTATGCTTAACAAGAGTTTCGTGTGCAGAGTGCTCGTATCATGAAAAATGCACTCTTGTGGCACACAGTGGGAGCGTGGTGTCAATGAGGGTGACCGAAGACGCGATTGCCCGAGGGTTGAGTTTGTTGTTTTGAACCGCTAATTGCTGAAGGCTATAGCCTTGGTTTCCCTTTGTTGGGTCTGCTTTGTTTACGTTACATCTTCAAGGTCGAAAGCAATTAATCTAATTAATCTAACTGCCATGAACGCCAATCCTGAGCTAGCCACGGGGCTAGCCAGAAAAACACTCTCACGAAGTGAAAACAGAAGCAAATGTTCGAGAGACGTGCGTTAACGTTTACCGGCAAGCGTGTCAACTCTGATAAGGGGAAACGCATTTTTGCGAAATGGATTACTTTCATGATGTCAAGAATCGAAATTATTTCTGAATGGTCTATACATTTGGGAAATTACTATTCAATACATAGGAAAACTACTACTGTGGTCTACTGTGGTACATAAACGTTCTCTAGCCCTTCATTCCTATCCTCGATACGCATTTTGTCGTATGAAACGTTGTGTATGGAATTCAGCTGTGGGATAGATTTTCATCATCGAGACAAGTGATCCGTAACGTTATTCATTGTCAAATGTAGGTTTGTAGCTACACAATGGTTCAAAGGTGGCCAAAACCACAAAAAATAATGTATTTACGTACGCGTAATATTTCAGTTGCCAAAATACAAAAGTTAAGATTAATATTTATAACATCTTGAACGATTCACGGCACTTGACATCCGTATAAAACTTGTCAAGTTTTTTTTTTCAAAACTGCCAGTGTTTTTTACGCATAAACTGTAAGTTTCTATCAGAGATTTTGTTCGTAGTATGAAAATCGGTCAACTGTCTAGTACTGTATTTCCTATGAAATATGAGTGTTCATATTGAGTTTCAGTTGTAACAAACTGTTCACAAATGGTAGTCTCTATATACATTCCACGCACCTCTTAGACACGAAGGCCACTTAAGTTGTAAAGTGTCTTAAATATATTACAGTGGTATCATCGTGGTTACTCCAAGTTACTCACTGAGTAACCAGCTCTGGAGGCCAAACATTTTTGGCCCCAACTCCCAGTGTGAGCGCCTTCGCACATATAAGGAGAACAACCTATATTCTTTTTTAATTTGCGATTAGGAATCGCTTCTGCCTTATCGGTGTAAGAAAATCATCTGCGTGATTTTTTCGATTTTTACGCCTTCCAAGCCCGTGCACAGGAAATACGGTTAGAGGGATTTTTCGTATTTTTTAGTAAAAGGCGCAGGAGCGTCTCCTATATGGAACTTAGGTAATGGTTTAACTCCCAAAACCTCTCCCTTGGATACGAACTGGGCGCCCTCATATAAGTGAACTTATGTGTTGTCTGCAGTTTTTTGAAACCTGTTAAACTCAAAGTAAGCCTTAAATCTTTACCAACAAAGCTGAATACCTATAGACGTGTAAAAAAAATGTGTTAAGGTATCTTTATAACATTGGAATGTACTCTTTCGCATCCTAGATATATCCGAAGCGCCTATACGGTCATTTCCAAGTTTTGCTCTCTCATATATTCACAAATTATTGTGATATTGGATTTTTTTTCTGCTCTACCAAATATAAAAAAATCTCCTGTTTTATTCCAAACGTTTGCGCAATTACGAATTTATGAAACATTGCCCTTGTGAATATTCCAAGCTTTCTTTTGTAGGTTTTTCTGAGTGAAAGAATATAACATCATCAATTGTTCCAATCTTGTTGCACCCACAAAAGAAAAAAGCTTTCTTCCTGATGGTTTAACTTATTGTGTAAGAAGAAAAAAACCAGCTTCATGATTTTGGAAGAGGGGACGAGCCTGTTCATTATCTTTAATGATTGCTCATGTGATTTCATACGAAATTATTTGCGGCCTCATAAATATTCGAAAAGTTGTTATTTTCCAAAATGTTTTGCTTCCCCAATCTGAAAAACCCATATTAATCCACCTAGTGGTGATAGTGCCTTTCTCGACGAATAAGTAATCAGTATTTTTCCGTCGACGTTAGCCAAAGTGTTCCTGAATCCTGAGGATACTCTAGAACAGAACAAATCCCTTTCTCTTTCCTTTGTCACAATGTTCGTTGACTCGCCAATGGGGAGATGATAAATAATAAATAATAAATTAGTTGAGCGATTTGTTGAGAAATTTTATGGAGGACTCTTTTTCACCTTAAAATTCAAAAATTTCTTGATTCATTTCTTTGTGCCCTTCCTCAAAATCTTGAATTCCGACTAAAATTTTCCAAGAGGGGGAGGGGTTAACATAGGAGAAAATCGAAATTTGTGTCAGCCGTATTCAGAAAAGCAAGAGTTTCATCAAAGCCATAATCAAATTTGGAAACTTATTATACTCTCAGTTGACTGCTTGACCGCTTTCACTAGCACTGGATGCCGATCGTTATCAAGACAATTCGATAATTTTTTTCTGCACACTTCAGTCTATATTTTATTATCGTTGAATATAAGATTCTTATAAAATTTGTCGGAAAAAAAGGCAAACACGTGAATGAAACCCATTCCTAACCAACCAGTTGCCTCAAAATTGGGCGCAGCAATTTTAAACGCAAAAAGATGCCTTCAGCTGGATTCACCACTTCGACTCCGTCAGTATAAGCGGTTCAGATATGATTTGAAACTATTTTCCTGCTAAAAGCCCAGTTTCATGTTCGAAAGGAATCGCTCAAGAAATTTCTTGACCGATTCCTGGCAGAAACTTTCTATAATGACTGCCATTGGAACTGTCATTTCTTCTCAGCTGCGTACTGCAATCGAAGAAAAACGATTTCTTGAGTGATTCAGGCAAGGAATTTCCCATGCATTAAGATAGGGTGAGAAATTCCCTCCGAACTGCAAACAGCTCTTTACCGTTCATGTGGTTATCGAAAAAGCCGCTATTTGATGTGTCACATGCATGGGTTTCGTTCACTTTCTTAATGTGCCACTTCCGGCGGGACCTCTGGAACCGGTTCTGGAACACAATCGGTTCAGATATGGTCTGAAACTATTTTCCTGCTTAACATTCACCTGATTATCTAAAAACTCGCTATTTGATGTGCCGCATGCCTGGGTTTGGTTCAGTTTTTTAATTGGCCACTTCCGGTGGGACACTTGGGCCCGATTCCTGAACTCAACCGGTTCAGATATAGTCTGGAACTA
This sequence comes from Aedes albopictus, assembly GCF_035046485.1. Lineage (NCBI taxonomy): Eukaryota > Metazoa > Arthropoda > Insecta > Diptera > Culicidae > Aedes > Aedes albopictus. Next base: position 171,008,667 of record NC_085138.1, read on the forward strand.
TTTTCCCACTTACCGTTCATCTGGTTATCGAAAAAGCAGCTCTTAGATGTGCCACATGCCTGGGTTTGGTTCACTTTTTTAATTGGCCACTTCCAGCGGGGCACGTGGAACCGGTTCCGGAACACTACCGGTTCAGATATGGTCTGAAACTATTTTGCTGCCTACCGTTTATCTGTTTAAAAGCCGCTATTTGATGTGTCGCATGTATGTGTTTAGTTTACTTTTATATTTGGCCACTTCCGGAGGGGCACCAGGAACTGGTTCCGGAACATTACCGGTTCAGATATAATCAGAAACTATTTTGCTGCATACCGTTCATCAGGTTATCGAAAATGCCGCGGTTTGATGGGTCGCATGCATGGGTTTGTAACATTTTCATATCTGGCCCCTTCCTGGGGTACCGGTCCGGAACACCTAAATGGCCATAACTCCGGAACGGCTGGACCGATCCGAACCATTTTCAATAGGAAACAATGGGACCAGATTCCGCGTCGAATGAACCGTCGGTCATTAAAATCGGTTGAGGTTTACTGCCAAAAAGTGATGTGAGTTTTTTTGTACACATACACACATACACACACACACATACACACACACACATACACACACACAGACATCACCTCAATTCGTCGAGCTGAGTCGATTGGTATATAAGACTTGACCTCTCCGGAAGCTCTAACAAATTTTCATTTTTGGAGTGAACATATAGCCTTTCGGTACACCTTGGTGTACGAGAAAGGCAAAAAGTCACCTTTTCATACTTGAGAATATTTATTGCGTCCCTCTGAGTATAATAACATCACTCCTAATATTTTTGCGTTCTCACAAACATTGAGTAAAAATTTATGTGATTATTACAGTTGTTGTGCCTCCATACGTAATGGAAGTTTCTCTTCCTTAATATAAGAAACCGTTTCCGATATTTTGTGGCCTCATATATGTAAACAATGAGTTATCTTTGTGAGTTTTTCAATTTTTAGCGCCCTCACTTGTGGTGCAAAAAAAAAACTGAGATATTGAGATTTCTTCCAAGGATAACTTCAGATATCCATAAAAACAGCATAAATATTTCGAGGATTGTTGCAGAAATTGGTCACGATATTTCTTCTGAAATTTATTCAAGGACCACCCCACAAATTCCTGCAATTTATCTACGGACTCTTTATTAAATCTATCTAAGATTCATTCGGAAATTTTCGTCAGGGATTTTTTGAGTTTCTCAAACAGCGTAGCATATTTTCTCATGGCTTCAGAAATTCTTCCAAAAATCCTTCAGCTATTTCTTCCAGCGATTCTTTCAGAAAATCTGCCTGAGAATTTTTAACGAAATCTGCCAATTCAGAAATTTTCCCCGACGTTTTCTAGAGATTACCCCAGATCTACTAGGAACTTTTTTATAACACCTTCCCTGGTTTCCTTTCGATATTGCTTCACGGATTTATTTGAAAAATCATCAAGGAAGTTTTTTCAGAAATTATTAAGAAAATCTTCCATGCATTGCTTCACAATTTCCTCTAAAATATCCTTCAGAATTTTCGTTAAACGATCCTGCAGCAATTTCTCCAAAACTTCCTATTGAGAAGCTTTCATGGGTTTCCTTGAAACATATTCTCCACAGATGTTTTCAGGAATCCGTACGAAAATTCCCTCAGCAAATCTTGCACGAATTCCTACAGAAATATATTCAGCTAAAGCGATTATTTAAAAAAATAAAGTTTTCTCCAGAAATGTTTCCATGGTTTTCTTCAGAAAATTTTCCACAAAAATTCTTACGACGATATCTTCAGAAATTCTTCGAGAAATTTCCCTGGAGATTCCCTCAAAAATTCCTTATTAGATTCCTCCATAAATTTGTCCAAGATTCCTTCAGAAAATACTCCAAGTATTAGGTCTTAAAATCTACCAAGGTACAGAAACTCCTCCAGCTATATTTTTTCAAGAAATTCTTAAAAAGGATTTCAGATTTAGCTATTTCCTCTACATGAAAGGTAGATTTCCCAACAATTTGATGACTAATTTACTTACAAGATTTTTAGATTAGATTTTATTTTAGATTTATGACGGTTCTTATACCTCGAAGCAACTAGACTTAAAAATGTTACTTGGGTTCTATGAGTTCTTTCTGAAAATTGACAGGGAATCAGTTAAGAAATTTTTCCAAGGATTCGTTTAAATAATTCATCGGAAATTTCTCCAAGAATTTCCTCAGAATTTTCATTATAGATTTCTTTAGAACTTTTTTTGAAGATTACTTTATGAATTTTTCCAGAGGTTTAGGCAACTTTCTAGATGTTCCTTCAGGTATTTTCTTCGGGGATTCCCCCCAAGCCTCCTGTAGGTGTTCATATAGATTCATTCAGTAATTTCTCAAAATACTCCTCGATGGCACAAATTTCCCAAATGGAGGAGAACGTGCCTCTGGAGCCGACCTACTGATACCTCAATGTATTACCCTAGAAATAATCCGGCATTTTCTCCAAGGATAACTATAATCATTTCTGCACGAATTCTTGAAGAAATTTAATCAACATTCTTACGGATACATGTAGGCGCAGACTCCAGGTCTTTAGATTTTTTTTTCTCAGAAATTCGTCCACAGATTTCTCCAAGAATACTTTCAAAACATACTCCAAGAAATTTATTGAAGGATTTCACCAGGAAAGTTCCTATAAATGCTTCAATATTTTTTTTTCTAGGAATTCCAAAAAAGATTTCTTGATAAGCTTCTCCACGAAGTTCTTGTAGAACAACTACTGAGATTCCTTCAAGTATTGGGATTTTTTGTATTCCTCCATAGATTCACTCAAAAGTACTTCCAAAGATTTCTACAGGGATTCCACTGAAGGTTTTTAAATCTGTATGACGAGATTTTTTGTTTTAGGCTAGTGCATCTCGGGACCCACGCTTTACTTCGCATCCGAAGGAAGAACTCACATTTTGTGAGTTTGTCGCGGGAGGGATTCGATCCCAGGTCCTCGGCGTGATAGTTGAGTACTCTAACCATTCCACCAGATCCTCTTCACGCCCAGCAATCTGAAGGTTTCTTCAGTACCAACAATCTTTGCACCTGAATATAAAGTTTCGCTGGAGCGCACTTATGCAAATGAGAGGTACAAGCAAACAGTACAGGGGAGAGTTCAGTTTCCTGATTATTGAGCTCCTCAGGTTTTTTGTCATAAATTCCTTTTGGGATTCTTTTTGAGGAGATTTCTTGAAACAGAATTTGAGTAATTTCTTGAGAAATTTCAGAATGGAATTTCTTCCAAGGATTTTTTTAGGAATTCTTCTCAAAATTTCTTCACAAATCCTACTGGGATTGCTTCGAAAATTCTTCCCAGGGCTTCTCTAAGAATTCTCTGAAAAATTCCTTCAGTGATTTCTGCTCAAATTCCTACATGGATTGTTTTCAGAAGTTACTCTGACGCAGGGATGCCAGATGATTTTTTGAAAAATCTGTATCGCTATTTCCAAAAATCTGTATCCCATACAAAATTTGGGTGGAAAATCTGTATCCCATACAAAAATAAAATAGCTCCTCTAGCTAAAAATCTGTATTTCATATAAAACGAAATCTGTACGGATGCTCAAAAATCTGTATAATACAGATAAATCTGTATATATGGCATCCCTGCTCTGACGATTCCATCAGAAACATCTCCCAGTATGTTTTAAAAAGTCCCCGCAGAATTTGTTTAGATATTCTTTCAGGCGTTCTCAGAAGCTGTGCCAGAAATTGCGCAAATATGATAGGAGAAAAGAAAATATTTTAGAAAGGAAAACCCTGAAGGGATTTCAAAGAAATTTCTGGAGGATTCTTTCAGAAATCCTTCAAAAAACTCCGGAAATATCGTTGGAAGCTCCTGAAAGAAATTCTTAAAAATTGTATGAAGAAATTCCTGAACCAAAATTCCTAAAGCAATTTCTAGAGTTATCTTGTGAGCAATTTTTGGATGAATGCTCAGAATAATACCTAGGATAATAGCTGTAGAAACATCCTAAATTACCCCTCTCAGAAAAAAAATACATGACAGACTTATGGAGGAACTCTGCAAGTAATTCGAAGGCAAAAACGCTTGAGAAACCTCTACAGGTATTCCTGGTAAAATCCATAAACTCTCCTAAAAATTCTGTACAGAAATCGCAGACAAAGCCACTGGTGTAGTTCTTGATGAAATGGCTCGATAAGTTTTAAAGGGTTCCCTGAAGGATTTTCTGAACGAACCCTTGGAAGAACTCCTAAAGAGAAATTTGTCATGGAACCACTAAGGAATCCCGGGAGAAGCTTCGGAAGTAATTTCTGAGAAAACCCGTGGACCAGTTTCAAGATGAATCTTTTGAAATATTTTTTGAGAAATTTCTGTAGAAGAGCCATGGAAAAATCTTGGGACAATTCCCAAAAGAATCTCTGAAGGATTACTTGGGGAAATTTCAAAAAATAATCATGGATAAGTATGCATTTATGCAAGAAGGGATACTGAGAGAAATCTTGGAGGATCTATAGCATTTTAATAATTCCTGCGCAAGTCTTCTTTAGGTAAACATTCCAGGAAATATTTGATAAATCTTTAAAGAATACCCAAAGACGATTTTCTAGAAATTTTAAGAAGAATCATTGTAAAACTGATTCTTGAAACGCGCTTAATACAAAAAAATAATAATCATAGAATAATAATGCATGTAAAAGTTTTCCCGAAATAATTCTTAATTAGGCGTCATTTCCTCGACGGCGCACCAGTATATGGGGCACTAAAATTTGGAAACCTTGAGTAACCAGCTCGATTTTACCAGGACAGCACTGAATATATAATAATAAGAATAATTCCACGCACCTCTACGCCAAGGGTATGAAATTTCAAATTTTTGTCTCAAACATTCCACATTCACACTTATGAGAAGCATTTGTTTAACTCGAAATATGGATGCTAACTTTTGTGAATGGAATACATCCATTTTATGTTAGGAAAAATGGATTTTTTACAATTTTTCTCTTAATGTACCTTGTTAACGCTTTTATTAAAACAAAAAAACATCCTTTATGGAAAAGTTGTACAATTATTGATATTTCAATATAGAGGGACTTTTTTTTCCAAAATATGTATACTTTGTTTTAAGCACTTTTTGCAACTGCCGCATTTTTATGGTGTTCCGTTACGAAAATTACGCATTTGTTGTAACTATGAAATTATTAAGAAACTGATATTTAAAACTGTCATGTTTACTAGCGCCGCCTAGTGGCAAATAAGCGAAACAAGTGTCCCATTTTATGTAAGTATCTGTCATACTGATCAACTTTGCGAAAACACCAACTTTATAAGTTATCAGGATTCTGAGCTATAAGATTTCTAAAGTTTGCATGTTTACTAGCGCTGCCCAGTGGAAGAATTTCAAACTTCACTACTCATCATCTTTACGTAGTTGGCGTACCCAACAACTTTTGCTAAGACACTATCCTTCCAAATTATTAGGGTCTTGAGCTGCCGCATATCGTAACGTTTGCTTGATAACCTAATATGGTTCCTGTAGTGCAGTTTAGTATCAAACTGTTGATGGCGCATCTAGCGATCAAGTTATCAGTTAATCATATGAACCAAAGTTCTAAATGGTAGATCTTTTCAAGCCCTAAAGCTTTTCGGAAGAAAGTATTGCGCTATCTCTTAACACATCCGAGATAATTGACGACACACCAAAAAAGCCGAAATCCCATAAGCTCTTAGTCTCCTTTAATGCTCACCCCGTCTAGTAGGAGTCCGTTAATTAGGAATTCGTTTAGTAAGAGATTCGTGTGTACTTGGTTCGTCACTGGATAGCCCATTGTCCTGTTATCAACTTTGTCGCAGACACCACCAATATAAATCATCTCATCATTGAGATACACACATATACGTTTGTACTTTTGCATCCAGTTTGTATGCACACTAGCGCCGCTGAGCGAAGGATTTGCCAATGATATAGTTCATCACTGGACAGCTCTTGACCATGCTAACAACTTTGCTGAAGATACCAAGTATTTATAAAGTGATATCGCAAGAATATTTACAATCCAAATTATTCCATTTTTATGAGGTACTTGCGTCTCCATCCAGTGGTGGGTGGTGACGCCGCAGATGGCTGTTACCACCCTCTTCCACACGCAAAACGTGCAGTGATGCCAATTAAAGATGTTAAAAATCATGCGAATAAATTGTCCATTGCTATTAAATTTGATAACGCCCTTATCTGAAGTGCTACTAAAAAGTTGTCTTCTAACAAAATGTGCACTAATATAAGCCCTTAATCTTCAGGATGGGATCGGATTTTTAGAGTTGCTTTAAGGTGCCTTTTTCTTCAAAAGTTTGAAAATTGTGCTTTCCCCATTCTGAAAAATAAAGTTTCCATATAAAACTTCAAGTCGATTGTGGAATAGCTTATCGATTCATTAGAGGAGAGGAGAGAGGAGGGGGAATCTTTGACAAAAGTTCGGAAGACATAAGGTCGAAGGGAGGATGATCACTAAGCACAAATAGTCAATGAATATTTCTGCAGTAAAGCTAGGAAGAACAGCTATTGAATAAAAAAAAGGCAAAATGTCTGATTGAAATATAAGTACCTGAAAAGTCCATAATTATTTCAGTAACAAAACTTAAGGTGACATGGAAGCGCGTCCAGGTGCTTTTTTGCCTCGCATTTTCGAGAGCACCGGTCTCGTCATCCACAAATTTCCCGAAAACGAAAATGCTACTCAATGTTAACCACGAGTGGGCAACGTAACTCATTGCTCAACTCTGTTTGATGTTTATATGACGAGATCCGTGCTTCCTGTATTTGCAAGGCAGCCATTGTGATGGCCATCTTAGGATTCGCTCACATATGTCCTTAAAAGAACAGCCTATAAATTAAAGAAGGAAAAATTCCTAAACATAAAATCACACTCAATTGCCATTAAATACTACATTAACACAACTTGAAAGAACAGTCTATAAACGAAAGAAGGAAAAATTTCCTATGGAATTGTTAGTGGTTGAAATGCATACGATTTCTTTAACAGCACTAGATATAATGATCTCTCAATGAGTAATAACAACGACTCATCATTTTTTTAATTCTTATAAGTGAGCCAAACCAGCAGGTAACTTGGTCTACTAAAATTTTTGTCCATTCGACCTTTTGTCCTTTGATCATTTGTCCTTCGACCTTCTGTCCTAAAGCCGTCTACATTACCCAGAATTTGATCTAGTAGCTTATGGACAGCCCCCAACAAAGTTACAGAGGGATGTCCTCAGAATAAGTAGTTCCCAGCCTGAATGAACCCACATTTGAGGTGATCCTAGCGACGATTATTGCCCACCCGAGACTACACTTGATGTTAGGGAAACAAACATACTTTACGTATCTGATTGCGTACTAACCCATCAAGGACTGTTAAGTTCTGGTAATTCAAGGACTCACGTGCATTCTTATTGCAGAACACATTCTCTAATTTGACAGAGTTTTGCAACTAGCCTAAAGTCCCGGGTTTTTCTTTGTTGTCCTGGGACTAAACTAGAAGCAAGACATGGATGGGGCTAGAGTTCCGATGCATGGATAAATATCAGTACCACCGTTTTATTTTTCACAGAATTCGAATAGATTGTGTTTGATTAGGGGCGCTCTTTCACAGGGATTTAAATCTCTATGATAACGGGACCTTTTCATCGCAATCGATTTCTTACACCTCTGGGATAACAAAACAGGAACTGTGCAGAAATCGATGCTTCATTGCCTCTCAATGACAATGGATTAATACGACATGCACTAAATACTAAGGATACGGGTAATACCACAAAAGATCTAAATACTGGTCGCAGTGGCTCACCCGAACAGAAAAAAAAAGGAAATAGAATCGTCGAACTTCCTACTAGTTTTTGTGTAATCATGAATGACCCACAAAAAAGGTTAGTTCGGGGCATATATGATGACCGAGGAGCTTCTTCTGACCATTATTATTGAAATAATAATATTAATAATAATATTGAAAACCGTGATGATAGAGATATCGCATACCTATAATTTTGGAGGTATAATTTATTATTCCTCGAAACGGGTTCTCCTGAAGCCTCTACCGATGGCCACCGGAGGGCCAAAGCTGGTTTGAATTGCTACCCGGGTGGAGGTGAAATACTCACGATCAAAACGTGATATAGGTTTGATTGATATAAGAGATAAAAGATCTAAAAATAATATCTAAAAAATGTTCCTGGAACATCTGAACAATATCAAAATTTGATATTTCAAGATCAAACGAATAGCTTGTTGCTGTTGGTTAGATCTTACAAAATCAAAATATGATATGATGCTGATGTTCCAGGAGTAAATTTGTGATATTTTTCTTAGATCTTTTATCTCTTATATCAATCAAACCAATATCACTTTTTGATCTCCATATCAAAATATGCTATTATTTAGCTCTTTTCCTCTACCCGGGTATTTGTTTCCTGTTGGATAGCTATCATCTGACTGACCAACTTTGCCCAAGACACCAACATTCTACCTAGCAATGCATTTGATTTACAACTAAATGTCTTTCGCCGTAACGGGACACCATTTGCAAAACACTACTGTTTTCACACGAGTATAACGCGGCGCTCTCGAAACAAAATCAACAATATTTCCTAAACCATACATTTCTCACTAAAACTCACTTTGGCATTCCTGTTAACGTCAATCTAAAGAAGAAATGTGTAGAAGACACTATTATTGTATATTTTATGACTGAGCTATTTCAGCGTATTTCAGTTTGAAAATTTGGAAAAAGTAGATTTCTGCGATGGTCTTCCGTTGGGAAATATAACATGTTATAATCAAGCAAAATTGAACCAGAGCCACCCAAAACAAATATTGCATCAGAAAATACATCTAATAGGCATGTTATAGATCCTGTTTAACCATTATATGGTCACGAATATTGTATTCGATTGCAGACTCGAATGGGTTCCTTGTGGTGTACCGTTATGCTGGAATGTGTCTGTTGAATTTCAGTTGTAAGAAAATGTTTTTCTCTAACGTTTTGAAAGCTTTCTTTATTTGAGTGGAGATGATTCTAAAGCTATAGTAGGGAGGAAGCATCCCAATAATAATTTGATTCAGAAAGCTTATGACATGACATTTTAATTCGTTTTTGATTCACTTTACGTGATCTTGAGATACATATCTTAGCTTTTATATCTTTTTAAAAGATATTGAGCTCGACATTTGTTCTGACATTTGTTCTTTAGCGCAAAACTACACGGCTCTCCAAACCATTCGCATGGAGAGGCTATATTTAGCTATAGCTTTTGCAAGGCCAAGAAGTTGATATACTCAGGAAATAACTGTGAGCATTCAAATGGCCTGTGAGAAAAACAAAAAATAACAAAGTACGTGAAATAGGTTTGTTTAATATCTTTTGGAATGTGGAAGAGGGTGGAAGAATTGGTTTTACAAGGAACAAAAACATGGAATCGTTGTGATAATTACCTTATTCATTTAGAAAATCCTTTGCATCGTCCAGAGCCGTTCAATGAAAATTTCCGCAGCGTAATCTGAAGCTGTCCTATTTAATCCTGGCACATTCACACTATTATTTCTACATTGTTTACTTCCATTCACGACTTCAACATAGAAATGAATTCATCCGCCTTGCAATGAAGGACATCGAATTTGCATATTGCACTACTCGGAACATCTCAAATAACATATATTTATGTTTCCTCCTTTGAAGATAGATGATCACTGCTCTGAGACTCGTTGCTTGATTCACACTCACTGCTAGCTGGTAGACTTCTCGCTTTTCACTACTTCGCAGCTTGATTTATTTTCTCCTCGACGTCGTCGGTTTCATGCAATTAATAAATCATTTCACGTTTACTGCAGCGGCTTTGGGTTTCAACAGCAACCAGGGGTAAAAAAATGCCAACAACAGCAGTTAAGGATTACTCCAATGCGATCCAACCAACCGTACAACCACCCACTCTCTCCAGAAAGAAACACGACGCTGAAGCAGACACTGACTGGCAGCGGTAGTTCACTTTGCTGCTGTCGTCGTATCAACTTCACACCACACCTTCTGCCAGCCAGCCAGTAGCACAGTGCAGCTTATTCCTCCCTCGGGGAACTACCCAGTCATTGCAGAGCGATGCCGTGTAATGCAATGTACAATTAACAACACACTTTTCACCCAGCAAGGGGGCAGCTCGTGGCTGGAAGCACTAAATTTGTTTCGGATTCACTGCCCTCCTTCCCCGTTTCAATCATTAGCACCACCAGGAAATGGCCAGCAAGCACGTAGGTCCCCCTTCCCTCCTCAGCACCCGGAGCAATATCCCGGAAGAATCCCGTTCGAACCGAAATTACACACCTTTTCAGCACGGAAATCACCACCCGTCACCAGAACAGTCCGGAATGTGCATAAAATTAACCTTAATGGTCCTCCATCGACCGATACAACACTCCGAAAAGGCAATTGCACACCCCTCAGGACTCACACACTACAGTTCAGTACTGGTAGAGAGCAACATACAACAGAGCTTAGGACTCCTTAGCTTAATCCGGAACGATGGGCCGCGCACGTGTCCGTCCGGTATCAGTTCACAGTCGAAACTAATCAATCGCATTCCAACGGGCTGGCTGGAACTGCAGAAATGCTCCGTCGAGTCGGTCTTCGGGCAGCCAGCATGTATTTTCCATCGCAGCCACGGGGGTCGTAGGGCGCCGGTCCAAACCGGAACATTCACACACACACACACACCAGCAGCGCAGCTTTTCCCACGACCGTGAAAATTGATACGGGCAGCGCTGAACAACCGGTTCATACAAACATGGATGAACGCGATGAATGGCGAGCCGTGAACATCAATCAGATGGGAGGTGAAGCTGCGTGAACGGAACCAAACGGCTTTGGAAGAGCATAAATATGTAATGTGGAAGAGATTTTTCTCTTCTTGGAACTGAGAAAGGATGCGGTGATGTTACCCTCAGGGCTCAATGACGAGAAATCAATTCTTCCGGAAGAAAAAGATAGGTCATGGATGCGGGATACTGCTTGGCAATGGATTTTCTAGAACTAGATCGAAATCGGGGGATTATAGCGACTGAAATACTATTTCGTACGCGGTACACAGTTGAAAAGGTTAGTCCCAAATAAGTACGATGTACTTATTTCTGAGCCACTGTGTCGATTGCACATTAAATTTTCTGTCTCAAGCGCTAGAGCGCACAAATTTCAATCGTTAGTGAATCTGTTTATGGCACTGCAAAAATGTGAGAGGGAAAACCCCGGTGGTTTATAATAAAACATCTCAAGCATCCATCGGAGCATGTGCTCTTAACAGCACACCCATGCAGAAAGTCAGAGAAGGAGGCGCGTGGTAGGTTAACAAGTTGGTACCATATGACTAGCGCGCAATCGTTTGGTTCCCATACGCTTAAAATTAGATTATATTTATGTACTAGCTGAATGACCCGGTTTAATGTCACCTTATGCCACATGAAAAACTGTCAAAAACTTGGAATTCCGAACCATACTTAGTATACTAAACTTAAAATCTACTGATACGATTCCACAGTAGCTACGATTAAAAACAGTAGCTGTGTTCATAAGATAAAAACTAAGCTGAAAAGAGAAAGGCCAAGTTCAATACCATAACTTGAATTTTATTTTTGTTTCTGCCAACAGTGCACATGTCATTTGCTAGATTTATTAGTATCATAGCTTTCAATATAAATTATGATTCTTCATGTTTGGCTCTGTCAACAAACAGTTCAAAATAAATTCCAGCTAAACCATACGACCTCATCATTTTTCAACGGCACTTTGAGAAAGCTTTAAAGGTTAATACACACCTCAAGTTTCATAGAGAAATGTAACGAAAATAAAATATGGGCGTTTCAGATAAGTTTTCGTTGCATGCTCTGTGTCCTATCAAATTGCGGAGCCGTTTCAAATCTCGATCAGTAGACATATGATTGCGTTACAACGTGTAAACGCTTGCTGTCCGACTCGCTTACGCTCGTCGGACTAAAAAAGGGAAAACACCTATGTTCGCATGCTACCGGGCAAATGATTAGATATGCTGTTCGCCTAGAAGTGAATCGACGCAAACACGGCGCATCGGACTTTCGGAACATCGGTGGCTTTCTGTCGTCGATGTTCCTCAGTCCTCCATAGAGTTGCAACGCAAAACGTTGCCAGAGGCTGTTAAATATTGTATGGTAAACGAATGTTTTTCAGTCGCGCTATCTTTATTTCCAGAATAGCGTTCGATATCGATTTGAAATTTCTATCCATCAAGCCCGATCGATTGATACCCATATTGCAAGGTATCAAAGCTCAAACCACCATTCCATGGCCGCCATCTTGGATTATGGTCCGCCATCTTGGATTAGGGTTCGTCATCTTGGATTCCAAAATGGCGTCGGATATTGATTTTTGACTTCTACTCATCAAGCTCGATCGAGAGATACCCATATTGCATGCTATCATAGCTCAATCTAACATTCCATGGCCGCCATTTTGGATTATGGTCCACCATATTGGATTCTAAAATGGCGTCGGAAATTGATTTTTGACTTCTACTCATCAAGCCCGATCGATAGATACCCATATTGCATGGTGTCATGACTCAAACTACCATTCCAGGGCCGCCATCTTAGATTATAGTACGGCATCTTGGATTTCTAAATGGCGTTGGCTATTGATTTTTGACTTCTACTCATCAAGCCCGATCGATAGATACCCATATTGCATGGTATCATAGCTCAATCTACCATTCCATGTCCGCCATCTTGGATTATGGTCCGCCATCTTGGATTCCAAAATGGCGTCGAATATTGAGTTTTGACTTCTACTCATCAAGCCCGATCGATGGATACCCATATTGCATGGTATCATAGCTCAATCAACCATTTCAAGGCCGCCATTTTGGATTGTGGTCCGCCATCTTGGATTAGGGTTCGCCATTTTGGATTCTAAAATGGCGTCGGATATTGATTTTTGACTTCTACTCTTAAAGACTGATCGATAGATACCCATTTTGCATGGTATCATAGCTCAAACCACCATTCCATGGCCGCCATCTTGGAATATGGTCCACCATCTTGGATTCCAAAATGGCGTCAGATATTGATTTTTGACTTCTACTCATCAAACCCGATCGATACCCATATTGCATGGTGTCATAGCTCAAACCACCATTCCATGGCCGCCATCTTGGAATATGGTCCGCCATCTTGGATTCCAAAATGGCGTCGGATATTGATTTTTGACTTCTACTCATGAAGCCCGATCGATAGATACCCATAATGCATGGTGTCATAGCTCAAACCACCATTCCATGGCCGCTATCTTGGAATATGGTCCGCCATCTTGGATTTATAGTCCGCCATCTTGGATTCCAAAATGACGTCGGATATTGATTTTTGACTTCTACTCATCAACCCCGATCGATAGATACCCATATTGCATGGTGGCATAGCTCAAACCACCCATGGCCGCCATCTTGGAATATGGTCCGCCATCTTGGATTTATAGTCCGCCATCTTGGATTCCATAATGGCGTCGGATATTGATTTTTGACTTCTACTCATCAAGCCCGATCGATAGATACCCATATTGCATGGTATCATAGCTCAAACCACCATTCCATGGCCGCCATCTTGGAATATAGTCCGCCATCTTGGAATATGGTCCGCCATCTTGGATTCCAAAATGGCGTCAGATATTAATTTTTGACTTCTACTCATCAAGCCCGATCGATAGATACCCATATTGCATAGTGTCATAGCTCAAACCCCCTTTCCATGGCCGCCATCTTGGAATATGGTCCACCATCTTGGATTGTAGCCCGCCATCTTGGATTCCAAAATAGCGTCGAATATCTATTTTTGACTTCTTCTCATTAAGCCCGATCGATTGATACCCATATTGCAAAGTATCCGTCAAAGATTTACCGTTAAATAGCATGCCTTCTGACGTTTTGGCCGCCATTTTGGAATCCGAGCCGCCATCTTGAATTCCAATACCCTTATGACCATCCCCTTAATCTACCAAATGTGTATACCAAATTTGGTTGAAATTGGTTGAGGCGTTCCAGAGTTATGCTGGAACATACATACATACATACAAACAAATAAACATTCAAACATACAAACATACAAACATACAAATTAACATACAAACATACATACATTGACTTTTATATATATATAGATAGATATAGATTTATTTATTATTACTTTGTCTTCGATAAAAATCGTACAGACTGCTGCTTAATCTAATATAATAACTTTTTCCTACATTTCTCCTTCGTCATATCAAATTCGAACATGTTGCTAACTTCGTTAAATACTCGTATGCAGCAGCTCAAAGGATTGGTGTGGCCGTAGTCTGTGTTATGCCCGGAAACAATAAAGAAGTCGTTTTGTAGTAGTTGACGCGTCGGTGCATTCAATGACAGTTACCGCAGGGGATCCGGACTGTCAATATTGTTCTTCAAAATATCGCACACGACTAGCTGCTGTGACTTTTACGCCTACCAGAGAGCAGTTCCATATCAATTCGACGGCAGCGTGCAGGGTAGTTCGGGAGATGTTCAGGATGGCTCCACCCCATTACCCCGAACGCCATTACCCCGAACGCCACTACCCCGAAAGCCACTACCCCGAATAGGTCATTACCCCGAATGTCATTACCCCGAATGGGTCATTACCCCGAATGTCACTACCCCGAATGCCACTACCCCGAATGGGTCACTACCCCGAATGCCATTACCCCGAATGGGTCATTACCCCGAAAATCCTATTGCGTAATTTCTTTTCATACTTCATTCTCAATTTTTAGCACAAAAAAACAAAATGTTTATTGATAAATATACAAAATAGCATAAACTAGGTGTTAATCATAAGTAAAGCGATACCTGTCAAGTAGTCAATTTGGTCAGTTCTTCGATTGTAGGATTTAACGAGTTTTTCAAGCTTCTCATCTCGTATAATATCCTTTCTTCGTCGCTTCAACTCGGACTCGCCTTTTAAAACGCGTAAATACTCAACGTTACCATTGCGCTCCTCAAGTTGGAACTGTTTCAGAACAGTGTAAAACGATGGGTTGTCCGCTCTTAGAAGTCCGTTCCACTTCGTATGCCATCCCTCGATGCAATTGGAGGTTCGAGGAAGATGGCGCAACACATTTTTGTACACCGACCACAATCTTGGCGGAAACTTTGGTCGCTTATTTCGCTTCTTTGGTGGTCCATTTACATAAAATTCGCCAAAATATCGGAAAAAGTCCTTCAAAGCAGGTGGACAACGTTTCTGTAGCTTTTTGAAAGCCGTTGGCACCTCTTTGGCTGGCAAGAAGGCCAAGGCCACAACCTGCTTGAACGACAGTTCTATCGATTTATTCCTCCCGTATTCACGCTGCAGCCCGAGTTTTTTAATTTTCCGAAACAGACTTTGGTTAAGGTGAAAGAAGCAGCCATGGAATGCTGCTTCTGGAAAGAACGCTCTGGCCGCGGTGATCTCAGCGAGTTCAAAATCGGTTAAAATTAGTTCTGGATCTAACTCCAGGCTGTGCTCCTCAGCGATTTCCAGAAGCTGGGAGGACGCCGTAGTAGATGTCGACTCGTTTTTCTTGGGCAGCAGCATGAACACGAGAGGAATAAATCGTCGCAATTTTGCATCACCGATACTGCCGTGAATGGTAAAAATTTGCTTAAAGCTGCGTGGCGCTGTCACAAACGTTCCATCCATAATCCATACTTCTGCTTTTGACAAAAGCTGCAGCTGTTTATCGGATAGAAATATGAGCACCGGCCCATCTTTGGTGTTGAGCACACGTCGCAGAAACGGTTCACCATTTAGATTTAGTTTGTAGCGGTCGTCTATATTATCCCAATCGCCAATATCTTCCGGGTCTTGCGGCATATCGCCTCTCCTGCGTCTTTGGATAATTTTACGCTGAGCATTTCGACTAAGCGATGCTTGAACCTGTTGAGTATTTCAGCAAAACGATGCACGTGTGAGTATTCCTGTTTTATGACATAGAGATAGATGTGTGGATGATCCGCTTCTATTGCTAATGTGTGCAAACGACGATACTACTACTTGAGTTTTGATCAAAACAACAATGGGTGTGTATATGTTTGAAAAGATAATGAATTTAGTGTTTGTGTTGTGAAGCGAATCATGAAAATTGTGATATAATGCTCCTGCAATTACCTCGGGTACTGTGGATTCCGAAACATCTCGCATGATTTTTTCGGGTTTGTCTGATGTTGCAATGGCCCGATCTGTTAACTTTGATCGAAGATCGGCGGACTCGTCTCGCAGAGAGCTTGGTTCGTGGTTATGTTCTTTGGTAACGATGAACGTTGATTGCTCCGTGCCACGTGTTATAGCGCGACCACCGCATGGTCCGGCAGCGCCAGGTGTTCTGCGTAGCTCGCAGTTCCAATATTTGGTATCTTCAGTCTAGCGTAAACAGTGAATTTAATAAACTAGAAATGTTAGAATAAAAAAATGCCAAACCTTTTTGTTTAGATGGTATGTAAATCCATCGCAGCAGCATTTTAGCTTTCCTCTCACTGTCCGAAGAAACTTGGTATGCTGGTCGGATGTGTCACCTGATGTGGGTTCATCAGTGGTTGTTGATGGCGTAGTTTTCGGGGTCTCATTCTTATCAGCATGTTTCCGTGCAAAAGAAGATCGTCGATTATGCATTATCATGCTCCTGAACTTTTTTCTGTGCAACCTTCTACGTTTTCTTTGAGACAGTCTAGTATTTTCGTTCTGGTTATCTGGCTCCCCAGAACCATCGGAGTCGGATGTTAATCCAATTGGTCGCTTCCGTGTGATTGGATCTGGTTCAATGGTGACAAATCTATATATATAAAAGTCAATGTATGTATGTTTGTATGTTAATTTGTATGTTAATTTGTATGTTAATTTGTATGTAAATTTGTATGTTAATTTGTATGTTTGTATGTATGTACGTATGTATGTTCCAGCATAACTCTGGAGTGCCTCAACCAATTTCAACCAAATTTGGTATACACATTTGTTAGGTTAAGGAGGTGGTTATAAGGGTATTGGAATTCAAGATGGCGGCTCGGGTTCCAAGATGGCGGCCTATAATCCAAGATGGCGGCCATGGAATCGTGGTTTGAGCTATTATACCATGCAATATGGGTATCTATCGATCGGGCTTGATGAGTAGAATTCAAAACTGAATATCCGGCGCCATTTTGAAATCCAATATGGCGGACTATAAATCCAACATGGCGGACCATAATCCAAGATGGCGGCCATGGAATGGTGGTTTGAGCTATGATACCATGCAATATGGGTATCTATCAATCGGGCTTGACGAGTAGAAGTCAAAAATAGATATTTGACGCCATTTTGGAATCCAAGATGGCGGACCATAATCCAAGATGGCGGCCATGGAATCGTGGTTTGAGCTATGATACCATGCAATATGGGTATCTATCGATCGGGCTTGATGAGTAGAATTCAAAACTGAATATCCGGCGCCATTTTGAAATCCAATATGGCGGACTATAAATCCAACATGGCGGACCATAATCCAAGATGGCGGCCATGGAATGGTGGTTTGAGCTATGATACCATGCAATATGGGTATCTATCAATCGGGCTTGACGAGTAGAAGTCAAAAATAGATATTTGACGCCATTTTGGAATCCAAGATGGCGGACCATAATCCAAGATGGCGGCCATGGAATCGTGGTTTGAGCTATGATACCATGCAATATGGGTATCTATCGATCGGGCTTGATGAGTAGAATTCAAAACTGAATATCCGGCGCCATTTTGAAATCCAATATGGCGGACTATAAATCCAACATGGCGGACCATAATCCAAGATGGCGGCCATGGAATGGTGGTTTGAGCTATGATACCATGCAATATGGGTATTTATCAATCGGGCTTGACGAGTAGAAGTCAAAAATAGATATTTGACGCCATTTTGGAATCCAAGATGGCGAACCATAATCCAAGATGGCGGCCATGGAATGGTGGCTTGAGCTATGATACCATGCAATATGGGTATCTATCAATCGGGCTTGACGAGTAGAAGTCAAAAATAGATATTTGACGCCATTTTGGAATCCAAGATGGCGGACCATAATCCAAGATGGCGGCCATGGAATGGTTGTTTGAGCTATTCAACCATGCAATATGGGTATCTATCGATCGGGCTTGACGAGTAGAAGTCAAAAATAGATATTTGACGCCATTTTGGAATCCAAGATGGCGGACCATAGTCCAAGATGACGGCCATTGAATCGTGGTTTGAGCTATTATGCCATGCAATATGGGTATCTATCAATCGTGCTTGACGAGTAGAAGTCAAAAATAGATATTTGACGCCATTTTGGAATCCAAGATGATGGACCATAATCCAAGATGGCGGCCATGGAATCGTGGTTTGAGCTATTATACCATGCAATATGGGTATCTATCAATCGTGCTTGACGAGTAGAAGTCAAAAATAGATATTTGACGCCATTTTGGAATCCAAGATGGCGGACCATAATCCAAGATGGCGGCCATGGAATGATTGTTTGAGCTATTCAACCATGCAATATGGGTATCTGTTGATCGGGCTTGATGAGTAGAAGTCAAAAATGAATATCCGACGCCATTTTGAAATCCAATATGGTGGACTATAAATCCAACATGGCGGACCATAATCCAAGATGGCGACCATGGAATGGTGGTTTGAGCTATGATACCATGCAATATGGGTATTTATCAATCGGGCTTGACGAGTAGAAGTCAAAAATAGATATTTGACGCCATTTTGGAATCCAAGATGGCGAACCATAATCCAAGATGGCGGCCATGGAATGGTGGCTTGAGCTATGATACCATGCAATATGGGTATCTATCAATCGGGCTTGACGATTAGAAGTCAAAAATAGATATTTGACGCCATTTTGGAATCCAAGATGGCGGACCATAATCCAAGATGGCGGCCATGGAATGGTGGTTTGAGCTCTTCAACCATGCAATATGGGTATCTATCAATCGGGCTTGACGAGTAGAAGTCAAAAATAGATATTTGACGCCATTTTGGAATCCAAGATGGCGGACCATAATCCAAGATAGCGGCCATGGAATGGTGGTTTGAGCTATGATACCATGCAATATGGGTATCTATCAATCGTGCTTGACGAGTAGAAGTCAAAAATAGATATTTGACGCCATTTTGGAATCCAAGATGGTGGACCATAATCCAAGATGGCGGCCATGGAATCGTGGTTTTAGCTATTATACCATGCAATATGGGTATCTATCAATCGTGCTTGACGAGTAGAAGTCAAAAATAGATATTTGACGCCATTTTGGAATCCAAGATAGCGGACCATAATCCAAGATGGCGGCCTTGGAATCGTGGTTTGAGCTATGATACCATGCAATATGGGTATCTATCGATCGGGCTTGATGAGTAGAAGTCAAAAATAGATATTTGACGCCATTTTGGAATCCAAGATGGCGGACCATAATCCAAGATGGCGGCCATGGAATGGTGGTTTGAGCTATGATACCATGCAATATGGGTATCTATCGATCGTGCTTGATGAGTAGAATTCAAAACTGAATATCCGGCGCCATTTTGAAATCCAATATGGCGGACTATAAATCCAACATGGCGGACCATAATCCAAGATGGCGGCCATGGAATGGTGGTTTGAGCTATGATACCATGCAATATGGGTATCTATCAATCGGGCTTGACGAGTAGAAGTCAAAAATAGATATTTAACGCCATTTTGAAATCCAAGATGGCGGACCATCATCCAAGATGGCGGCCATGGAATGATTGTTTGAGCTATTCAACCATGCAATATGGGTATCTATCGATCGGGCTTGATGAGTAGAAGTCAAAAATGAATATCCGACGCCATTTTGAAATCCAATATGGTGGTCTATAAATTCAACATGGCGGACCATAATCCAAGATGGCGGCCATGGAATGGTGGTTTGAGCTATGATATCATGCAATATGGGTATTTATAAATCGGGCTTGACGAGTAGAAGTCAAAAATAGATATTTGACGCCATTTTGGAATCCAAGATGGCGAACCATAATCCAAGATGGCGGCCATGGAATGGTGGCTTGAGCTATTCAACCATGCAATATGGGTATCTATCAATCGGGCTTGACGAGTAGAAGTCAAAAATAGATATTTGACGCCATTTTGGAATCCAAGATGGCGGACTATAATCCAAGATGGCGGCCATGGAATGGTGGTTTGAGCTATGATACCATGCAATATGGGTATCTATCAATCGGGCTTGACGAGTAGAAGTCAAAAATAGATATTTGACGCCATTTTGGAATCCAAGATGGCGGACCATAATCCAAGATGGCGGCCATGGGATGGTGGTTTGAGCTTTGATACCATGCAATATGGGTATCTATCAATCGGGCTTGACGAGTAGAAGTCAAAAATAGATATTTGACGCCATTTTGGAATCCAAGATGGCGGACCATAATCCAAGATGGCGGCCATGGGATGGTGGTTTGAGCTTTGATACCATGCAATATGGGTATCTATCAATCGGGCTTGACGAGTAGAAGTCAAAAATAGATATTTGACGCCATTTTGGAATCCAAGATGGCGGACCATAATCCAAGATGGCGGCCATGGAATCGTGGTTTGAGCTATTATACCATGCAATATGGGTATCTATCAATCGTGTTTGACGAGTAGAAGTCAAAATGGATATTTGACGCCATTTTGGAATCCAAGATGGCGGACCGTAATCCAAGATGGCGGCCATGGAATGGTGGTTTGAGCTATTATACCATGCAATATGGGTATCTATCGATCGGGCTTGATGAGTAGAAGTCAAAAAAAGATATTTGACGCCATTTTGGAATCCAAGATAGCGGACCATAATCCAAGATGGCGGCCATGGAATCGTGGTTTGAGCTATTATACCATGCAATATGGGTATCTATTGATCGGGCTTGACGAGTAGAAGTCAAAAATAGATATTTGACGCCATTTTGGAATCCAAGATGGCGGACTATAATCCAAGATGGCGGCCATGGAATGGTGGTTTGAGCTATTATACCATGCAATATGGGTATCTATCGATCGGGCTTGATGAGTAGAAGTCAAAAAAGATATTTGACGCCATTTTGGAATCCAAGATGGCGGCCATGGAATGGTGGTTTGAGCTATGATCCCATGCAATATAAGTATCTATCAATCGGGCTTGACGAGTAGAAGTCAAAAATAGATATTTGACGCCATTTTGGAATCCAAGATGGCGGACCATAATCCAAGATGGCGGCCATGGAATGGTGGTTTGAGCTATGATACCATGCAATATGGGTATCTATCAATCGGGCTTGATGAGTAGAAGTCAAAAATAGATATTTGACGCTATTTTGGAATCCAAGATGGGGAACCATAATCCAAGATGGCGGCCATGGAATGGTGGTTTGTACTATTCAACCATGCAATATGGGTATCCGTCAATCGGGCTTGACGAGTAGAAGTCAAAAATAGATATTTGACGCCATTTTGGAATCCAAGATGGCGAACCATAATCTAAGATGGCGGCCATGGAATGGTGGTTTGAGCTATGATGCCATGCAATATGGGTATCTATCGATCGGGCTTGATGAGTAGAAGTCAGAAATGAATATCCGACGCCATTTTGAAATCCAATATAGCGGACTATAATTCCAACATGGCGGACCATAATCCAAGATGGCGGCCATGGGATGGTAGTTTGAGCTATGAAACCGTGCAATATGGGTATCTATTAATCGGACTTGACGAGTAGAAGTCAAAAATAGATAGTTGACGCGATTTCGAAATACAAGATGGCGGGATATAAATCCAAGATGGCGGACCATAATCCAATATGGCGGTTATGGAATGGTGGTTTGATTTATGAAAACATGCATTACGGGTATCTATCGATCGGGCTTGACGAGTAGAAATCGAAAATAGATATTTGACGCCATTTTGAAATCCAAGATGGCGGACCATAATCTAAGATGGCGGCCATGGAATGATGGGTTATGCTATGATACCATGCAATGTGGATGTCAATCGATCGGGCTTGATGAATGTATGTCTAAAATCGATATCGGACGCTATTTTGAAGATCAAGATAGCGAACTGTAAAACATTCGTTTACCATAAAATATTTAACTTCTTCTTGCATGTTTTTGCGTTGCAACTGTATGGAGGACTGAGGAACATCGGCGGCAGAAAGCCGCCGATGTTCCGATAGTCCGATGCGCCGTGTTTGCGTCGATTCACTTCTAGGCGAACAGCACATCCTAGCATTTGCCCGGTAGAATGCGAACAGAGGTGTTATCCCTTTTTTAAGTCCGACGAGCGTAAGCGAGTCGGACAGCATACGCTTACACGTTGTAACGCAAACATATTTCTACTGATTGAGATTTAAAACCACGGCTCCGCAATTCGATAGGTCATAGATCACGCTATGACCACATTTATCTATGGAACCTGAGATCTACATGAACCTTTAACACTTTCTCAAAGTGCCGTTGAAAAATGGTGAAAGCACTTGATTTAGCTTTCATTTATTTTGACAGAGAAAAACATGAAGAATCATCATTTACCTAGCAAATGCCATGTGACAAAGATGAGAAACCAAAATAAACTTTAAGTTATGGAATAGAACTTGACTTACCTCTCTTCAGCTACTGTTTTTATTCGAATGGCTTCTTTGTTTTTTTTTCCATAAATTTGTAGATTGTGTGGAAAACACAATGGCACTCTATGCCGTAGAAACGTATCAGTAGATTTAATGTTTAGTATACTAAGTATGCTTCGGAATTCTGAATTTTTATTTAAATATGGCTTTTATGTCACCTGGAATCTCTTTATTTTCAGCATGATCTTGCGGAACAGCGGCATGTTTATCCATTCGGCTATATGGGACTTCGCATTTGCTCCAGTCCCCCTCAATAAATAAACCCGAGCAAAGCCGGGCAATTCAGCTAGTGTACTCATAAATTACATCAATCTTGAGTTTATGCGGTCTACTTACCCTCCATGATAGTTTTGTTAAACATAACCTCATTGGTCAACACGTGGTGTTTGATTGTTGGCTGCTGGCATTTCGAAGATAGCGTAGAATCATCGGATTCTGAACTTGACCGTATGCGGATGCGGCAGTATGAACGACGGGTTTTTAGAGACAGATTTTGGTGGGTAGAATATTCTGCGCCATCGGAGAAGCTGTGATACGTTTCGGATTCGCTAGAAACCATTGTAATTGAACTGAGTCGGAAGAAAAACGACTAGTCGGTAAGCGAGAGAACCAATATCTGATTAAACTGGTAGAGAAAGCAATCGGATATAGATGAACATTGTAAAAATGAGTCAGTAATAAGAGAGACACTTGTATAGGTGGCACTCAATTTCGTTCAACGGTGAACGTTAGGTTTGAAGTAGTGTGAGAAAATAAGATGTGAGTCTGTACAGCTGAAACAAATATGCATATAGAAATGCTAGCATGTTAATCAAAGATTCCCCTTTTAAAAAAGGCTGTCCTTTCTAATTTATTATGAAAGGAGCTTTTAAGTATTCTAACTGCTTAAAGATATTTTTTGCTCTTAACCAAGGTTGCAACCATTCATTTTCAAAAATTTACATTCATTTGCTATTATCTCAGTTCAGAAGCATGCTATCGAAAAACAATGTATGGATGAATTGAACCTTGTAATTTTATCTGAAAGTTCGCCGAATAGCATTAGGGTCGCACACGCATACCAAAGTCGTGAGAGAGCTGTGAAGGCAACTCTCCACGCGGTGAATATAAATTTCATTCACGCTGTGGAAAGTTGCCTTCACAGATCACTCACGATTTTGGTATGCGTGTGCGACCCTAATGCTATTCGGCGAACTTTCAGATAAAACTACAAGGTTCAATTCATCCATACATTGTTTTTCGATAGCATGCTTCTGAACTGAGATAATAGCAAATGAATGTAAATTTTCGCAAATGAATGGTGGCAACCTTGCTCTTAACAATAGGCTAATTCTATCTCGTTATGCATTCATGTGATTTGTTAGTGATGAAATTTCTAAATCCTCTAAACAGCGTAAATCGCTGATTAAATATAATCCTGAGTCACTTAAAGTTGAGATTACCAAGGCAATCTTCGATTATTTCATTTGCAATTACATGAAACTTTTCAATAAACAGCTAATCATGGTTTTTGCAGTTATTTAATCTGTTCAGTGAATAACCCTAATATTGTATATCAAGGAGTTTTTCTTCTTTCATAGGATATTCCTACGAGTTAGTGTTCTAGGAATGTTATTATGATCACATTGATCACTAGGATAAATAGTCATCATCAATGATAAGGTTTTTTGAAGGAGAACAGAAATAATGTGACGATATGATGAGATTGTGAGTTCATAGCATTTTCCTGAAAGACGGTAGTTAAAAAAAAAACTATCAAATTGATATTTTCATCAGTATTTTGCCTTCTTGCAAAGCATGCTGTTCTTTCGAAATCTTCTTCAATAATATTGATTGACAATAAAACAGTGAATATTTCAATAATATTTTTTTCCTTCTTTTAAATATCGGCTGTGTCTTTGAGTGTCTTCTGATATATCAGTATAACTGTTATCATAGAAACTACTGCTTAAATTCCAATTAGAAATTTCACCTTCTTTCAAACGTTACCTGTTATTTTCAACGGACCATTGATCGTCCATCATAGCATGGACTGACCGAAATTTAGCTGTCCAAGCTTTTGTTCGAGAATTTTCCTTCTTTTAACTTAGCCGTTCTTTTGAACTTATAGTTAATGTTTTGAAAACTACAAGTATTTCAATCTGACATTTACCCTTCTTTTAGAAGTTTCCTGTCCAATCGCCTAGTAACCTACCCCCACAACATTCGTTTTAAACATACATCATTTAGTACTGAATATGTACTTACTCCAGACCATGTCAAACAAATGCTTTTTGATGGTGAGAATGACCGAAAAAATGTCCAGCCATTCGACCAAAAAAATCATTTAGGCCGGAAGGCATGAGGGTAAATGCCAAATTGTCATCAAGAAGTGATGTGCTGTACTTAGCATAATTTTCCTAAAATGTAGGCTAACGGTTGTGCTGCTGCAATCTGCACTTCTTCAAATGTTTGTCTTCTTTTAAAAGTAGTCTGTTCTTTCGAGTTTTAGTGTCCAACCGTGTACTGCTGCAGAGTTTTTTGGCCGCTAAACTGTTAACTTCTCTATAGACATGTTTCCTTCTTTTCATCAGAGGCTGTTCTTTGTGGTTGGAATATTATATAGTTTTTTTTTTTTGCAGACGAATTTATAACTCCATAGGGAATTTGTTCTTCTTTGAATAATAGGCTGTTGTTACAAGTTAAATTGTTCAGAATTAATTAATGGCCGAAATGACAACTTGATCTGCTATGTTTCTTTCTTTTGAGAATAAACTGTTCTTCCGAGGCTTGCTATTCGACTGATCCATAGCCACTCCGTTCAATGTTCGTGGCGATACTTGTCTGCAGCGATCCAGTTGACATATTAACTCATTACTCATAACAGTTGATGATCAGTTTCCAGAACATCAAGCCCTAAAATTGTTTTCTCAATATTTTTTCGGTTGCGGCACTCTGGAATTCTGATTTTCAGTTCAGTTCGCTTACCAAAGTAGAGCCATCGTTGTACTAATTGATTTTTTTTAATTGGCGACATATCTTTTTATCAGAAGCTGTTTTTCTAGGTACACCTATATAGTATACTGGCAATTGAACTGCTAACTCTAAATGTGATTTGCTCTTCTTCAATTTATAGGCTGTTCTTTCTAGCTACATCGTTACCGGGTTTATTGGCGACAAATCTATTAATTCCATCTGGTAATTTTCTTTCTTTGAAAAATGGGCTGTTTTTCGGCTTATTATAGAGTTGTTTGGTAGCCATGTGGTTTACGGATGGTCCCATAGGAGATTTGCCCTTCTTCTATTTATAGGCTGTTCTTTTTAGTTATGCCCTTGCAGACCTTATTGGTGGTCAATGTATTAACTACATTTTTCTCAAGAAGGTGATTTTATCGGCCGTATCAGTCTAGGTAGCAGCAAAAACGGTTTTGCATCTACATCCGACGGTTTCGGTAATTTATTTTACCTTTTTTAAGGACTCTAAAAATTTTTACAAATAATTTTAGTTTTACATAATTGTTCCTGTTTTGTGCATCCCTATAACTTACAGAAGCTCGTTTTCTGTAGAGTCCTTGAAAAAGGTAAAATAAATTACCGAAACCGTCGGATGTAGATGCAAAACCGTTTTTGCTGCTACCTAGACTGATACGGCCGATAAAATCACCTTCTTGTATGGTATACAGTCGTCAAGCTTCCTTCATACATTTTTCTCTTTTCAAAAAGGTGTTATTATTTTTTTAAGTTAGACTGTTACAGAGTTGTTTGATTACCAAACCGTCTATTCCTCTTTTAGAGATATTGCCTTCTTCTAGCAAAACGCTGTTCTTTTGAGGCCAGTTTTTCAATCGGTCTTTTTTTTAGCCTAATGAGCAGGGTCTTTGCTGAAAGCTTTATCTCATACAAGATCAGATCTAACACGTGTTATTCCTCTATTTTGTTTGAAAGCTCTTTTTTCAAATTGTATTTTCTGGTACTAAAACTGTCAGTATGTATTATTATTGAATTTTTCCTTCTTTTAACAATGGCTGCTCCACAGACAAACAGACGTCTCGCTCTACTCACTTTCCATCGTTTCCTTTTTTAACGGGCTATTCAAATATTTTGTGACTCGCAAATCTGTCGTTCATGGCGCTTGCGTCGTTTTTGCTCCTGTTTGACATTTGCTCACTACCGCCGTCTACTCAGTGGGTTTGCGAAACACAGTGTAATAATCATTGGGTGTTGAGCCACATTTTCCTAACGTTCACTTTATTTCACAATTTTATTGAAAATGCGAAAAAAGAAACTGAGAAAGTGGTAACAAGAAGCTCCCCGTTTACCTATATCCTTCACCGTCGCATCGCAGCTCCTACATACAAATCGTTTGTGCAAGTATGTAAGAGTTTCGTGACGTATTTCTTGTCACTTGCATGTGTCTTGAGCATTGAGATCAGTTGTCAGTTGCCCCAACGAACGAACACGGTTTACTAATCGGGGCGCAGTCGTGACTCAACCAGCGAATCCATTATCAGAATAACCCATTTTAAAATATGCATTCGGGGTAATGACCCATTCGGGGTAATGGCTTTCGGGGTAATGGCCTATTCGGGGTAATGGCTTTCGGGGTAGTGGCGTTCGGGGTAATGACCCATTCGGGGTAATGGCTTTCGGGGTAATGGCCTATTCGGGGTAATGGCTTTCGGGGTAGTGGCGTTCGGGGTAATGGCGTTCGGGGTAGTGGCATTCGGGGTAATGGGGTAGAATCGTTCAGGATCGTCCCATGGTAGATTACGAAGCACAACATGTATAAAGCACTACTGGACGCGTTCGATACGGATTATCTTCGAAGTGTGACGCTGCATGTTCCAATGTGCTACGCACCAGGGCATAGATAAGTGACTTGAGTGTGTACGGGTCGGTGAAGTGCGTTGCGTTACAGCGGATAAATGCAACAACGGAGAATGCTTTCGCAGTTTTACAGACACGTGATCGTTGAAACAAATTTGGCAGTCACACGCCCAGATCACGAACACGACTACACACGCTCTAACTGGATGGAACTCATATGGTTTTGGTGGATTACCGAACTTCATTTACGACTAAACGTAATAACCTTGCATTTTTGATATTCACGTTCATGCCGTTTTCGTAGCACCAGCACAACAGCTCGTTCATGTCCTTCTGCAGTTGAAGGCAATATACAAGGAAATGACTGTACATTTCCATATCATCAGGACACTACCTTGCTAAACGCCAGATACTTTACGGTCAGAAAGATACGACATCAGCCATTCAGTAAACCAATCAGAAAAACCAAAATGTTTGAGTTTTTCAATGGTGTAACCTATGAGGAATAGTATCGAATGCTTTTGAAAAGTCTATGTAGATTGAGTCAACTTGCATTCCGCTCTCCATTTCTTTGAATAGTACGGAAGTGTATACATTTGTCGTGGTAGAGCGATGAGGTAGAAAGCCATGCTGCAACTCCGAGATTAGCGGTTTAGCAGCGTTGATCACAATCTCGTGCACCAGAGGTTTTCCATAAACTTGGGAAGGTTTTTTCGTCTAAAAGAAGGTTGAGCAACATAATCCGGCACAGCTTTTCAATAGTAACGGCGGCAGACTGTCGACGCCAGCACCTTTTAAAGCATCCAACATTGCTCGCAGTATATCGTCGTTGGAGAAATTGTTAGGCGGTAGATGAACATTATAAGACGACACTTGACTAAATCACCCTGAACGAAGTTGTGGGACCGTCGCCCTGTACACGCTTTGGCAAAAACTAGAAAACAGATTTGCGGCATCATCGGCTGTGTTAGCCGTAACATCGTCGTATGTCACATTTATCGAAACTAGGTTGGGTTCTGCTAAGGGTGGATTCTAATCTAAGCAATGACGCACCTGTCTGAGTCTGTTTTGCAGATTACGCAACTCAGTCGTCTACCAAGGATGCTTTTAATGCGTCCAAAGACCGTCGACGAGACACCTAGCTTTGCATCTCAGAGTTTGTCGTAGAACACGAACACATTTGCGTCGACTGAATTACCATTTGGGTAGTGCTCCCTGTCAACACATGCCAGTATGGTATTG
The DNA here is from genome assembly GCF_035046485.1 of Aedes albopictus. Taxonomy (NCBI): domain Eukaryota; kingdom Metazoa; phylum Arthropoda; class Insecta; order Diptera; family Culicidae; genus Aedes; species Aedes albopictus. The sequence goes on from NC_085138.1 coordinate 171,037,437, forward strand.
AGATGCTCATAATTCCAGCGCTTGAAGTCAAGTACGAGAGTGTTAGGTCGACGCTTGTTTCGACCAACTCTAACACGTAGAAAAAGGCGTGAATCCCAAACGTTATTTTAGCGACACTACGTGTTAGATTTTTCAAAACATATTAAGCTAAGCGTTGTATAGCCACTCACGATGTGTACAATCGCCTATGCTATGCTATGCTTGAAGGCAAGTACGAGAGTGTTAGATTCCGAAATGACCTGGGCGAACACAGAGCTTCGAGTGTTTGATGTAGTACGAGTAACGGGTGATAATCGTCCGAAGTTAAAATCGGATGCGGAGACTGCAGTAGACTGCAGGGAATTTCCGCTAGCGTTGACAAATATGTATATTCAACTGCACTAGACACGGCGACGAGGAATCCACAAGAATCAGTTCCAGCTCACTGGAAGCATTCGAGGACAAGTATCCATGAATGTCATTATCGAAGCACCACTTCAGGCGGGGAAGATTGTAGTCTCCCAGTATCACTATTACGTCGATAACTGCAGCTTTATCGGCAATCCTCTGTGCAGCTATGGTGTGCGCTGAACAAAGTGCTGCTTCAGAACATAGCGCAAATAAACGTTGCAAACGTATAAAGATCGATTGGGCAATCTCACACGAACAACAACTTGCTCTAGGTGCTCACAATCGACCAGAGACACAGCCGAGCACTGTAATCCACTTTTGACTGCGACAAGAACTACCCCACCTCTCGAGAAGTCGCTTGCAGCTGCAATACGATCACAGCGGAAAATCGAATAGTCGGACGTGAGTTCCGAATAGTTAATGTCTGGTCGGAGCGAATTTTCCGTTAAGATGATAACGTCGTAATCGGAGGAAGACATGCGATGTTTGAAATCTGTTGTCTAGGTGGTGCGTAGATTTCCACTGAAACCTATTGCAAACCTATTCCACTATTGGGGAAAATATGAATAATTGGTTTTGAGACATCATTGAAATCAGAACCTCCTAGAACATCCTGAATATTTACCAAGAAGTTTTGAAAAACAACATAATTGATGCATCAGTAGCGTTATATGATGATTTTCGGTATAATTTAATTTCATACCTATTCGAAAAGCCTATTTTTATGAATATGGAAAAAAATTCATGTCTCTAGATGTTCAAGGTACACGTGTTCCTTGAAATCTACAGGAGTACTTTGTTCATTTTAGCAATAAATGATGACATAGCATAATCTGCTGTAATCTGTGAATCCCTTGGCAACTTAGAAACCGCATATTGACATTATTAGGAAATACCAGGTCGTCCAAACTAACTTTGAGGCCCAAAATCGCATATTTTGCCCTATAATTTGAGGTATAGCTCGAAAGTGTGACGTGCTGGAGAAAATCTGAGCCCAGATTCGGATTCAGCGGCCCAAGATCTGTCAGAGACACAAAAGTTTGCTCTTGAGACAAAAAAATGTTGCGCTGTGTAATTGATCAACTCATTACACAAAATTACAGCATTTTTGAACTCATTAAGCTGATGACCATCAGTGTTGGTAAATTCACACTCAATCCACACTCATGAACCGCTCCTGCGTGAGAAAACTCGCGCGTGATTCTGAATCATTTTCTCACGCGTGAGATTTTCATGCCAAATCTCTTACGAGTCAAGCGCTGAAATCTCGCTCGCTTGTAAAACGAGGCCAAATCAATTTGAACGAAATCTATTGTGATTGTACGCTAGATTTGCATTTGTTCTATCCTACAACCCTAAAACTTCGATGTAAACAATAAGAACACCAAAGAAATATAGCAATGAGTGAAATCACAAGTCAACTTATGCATGATCTTTTCGGTGGAGTTTGGCGAGTCAAGAGTTCCGAGTGAAAAAACCCAACCATGAAATTTGAGAATTTAAGTTTTTTCCAACACTGCATTCTTAATTTAGAATGGATTTTGCTGGAAGTATGTTTTTGGAGGCAAAGTGGAAGTGCCGCTTTTTTCATTCGGATCGGCCGCATCGTCGTCGTCAATTTGAACATGCACATCGTTGTTTGACCGGCATTACGCCTCATGGATTGTGATTTCGCGAGTGATTCTAGATTCTAGCCATCTAGGCAAGTGCGAAAAACGATTCGAGCGGTGTTATAAATTACCGGTTTCAGTGATTCAGGGGTGTTTTGAAAGAGCCCCCAAAAGAGGATTTCTCGCGCATCTGCTGGTCAATCGGATGGCGGTACTATGCCACCCGGCAAGAAACCCCACTCATCAACTAGTTTCAGTGCCAGTTTCAACCAGATTGTTTCAATAAGATTGTAAATTTACATATTTCAAGAAAACCAGAAAAAGGTGGTGGCGTGTGGTCCGGTCCATTTTTCTCTTCGCGTGACGTTTTCATATCGGAGTGGATTTTAGATTTTCGGGCGACCATTTGAAGGTTTCAGCGTTTTACCAATTACTTTATGACTACGAAAATATCGGTTCTGTAAAGTGATTTTTTGCAATTTCTCATCGTAATAGGCTGCTTTACCTCACGCAAATTTGACAGGAAAATGCCTACTTTCCCACGCCAAATTAGCAGTGCGGTAATGGTTCATTACAACACTGATTTGCGTTGCGTAATGAACCACTACAGCACTGTTTTCAGTTTTGATTAACTTCTCGATGCTTTCTGACGCAGTTTTGACAAAAAAATGTGACAGCTGCACAGTATAACCTGACTTTCTTAAACATGGATAAGCTAAACACATCAGTGCGCAGTTTGATTAAAGTTTTGTTAAAAACTATCCTCAAGCGGTAATTTATGAAATTACAGAAAACGTTGTACGCAATTCGGTGCAGAACTTGATTTTTACAGCACTCGTCGTAAATATCCAACTCGGCAAGCCTCGTTGGGTAAATGTACGACTCATGCTGTAAAAATCTTCATTCTGCACCTTGTTGCGTAAACTACTATTCTCATACGTTTTTGCTTCTTCGTTGCTTGGAAGTTCGTCAAGCATACCATTGGACAACGAACATTACTCAACAGATTGGTGAGATCATTCCAACATATATTATTTTATTTTATTTTAAATGTTAATTACCTTTGGTATAATGATTATATTATAACCATATTCAATTTCGTAAATTATGGAGCGTTTGGTACAGTATGTCCGTCCACGCATCCTTCCACCCATGTAGATTCTAGAATTGTTTTGACACAAAATGTAATAAAATGTAGAAGTCGAGGCATTTCCAAGAATCATTTTTGCGGTAAATACTGCGCAGTAGGCCTGGCCGCTTTGACGCTTGTGTCATATTCGCAATATGCCACAAGCTTCAATATTGACAAGAAAAATAATCGGGCGTAATATAACCTGATTATTTCCCAGGATGCTTTCTTGTACTGGCTGCGTATGTATTAGATTAGATTAGATTAGATTAGATTAGATTAGATTAGCTTAGATTAGATTGGATTAGATTTATCTAACAAATATTGAAAAGTTCGTCACGTCATCTGTCGACATTTGTAATATTTTAATCAAAGTGAATAAATGATTTGATTTAAATAAAGGTTGCATGAATCACATCACTTACCAAAGTGAATCCAAATCATGTGACTCTCCCCCTCCCCACTAACAAAAACTTCTACCCGTGACAGTCGTGGAGAAGATGAGGTGATCTCGGTCTCTACCGTATGTGTGATAATGTTTGCACCATCGTTAGATAACGTTCCAGTTTTACTTGTGAATACAATGTATTGGTTTTATTTGCAGGCATTTAAGCTATAACTCATATCATAGTATGCTGTGAATAAAAAGTGTTGATTTTCTTATGCCGTTTTTCTTTATTATCCTGTTCCAACCTGGGTTGGAACTGGATCAGATCACAGTTTCAACCCCAACCCGACTTTGGTTTCGCTTGTACTAAAGTTTGTTTGACGTTGTTTGTTTACACATTTTCCGCCAATCCAGTTCCAACCCAGGTTAAAAAAGAAAAACGGCATTAGTTTAACACTTGCTTAATGACTAAGTGGCAATCTAGCTCGTGATTTGTCCACGCGCAAATGTCGAAAAGTGTCCGTGGCAGTGTCAAAGTCAAGATTAACAATTTTAGAGTTTATTTTTTCATTTTGACATTGCCTAATGGTGTAGACATTGACCCATAAACAACATTTAATATAACTATTGATTCTGGAATTTGGTACGGATCGATAGTTTTTCGAAAATCGAAAAAAAACGGATGTTGCGTTCGGGCAAATTCAAGACTTTCCTATATGGCGCTATTCGTAGCTCCTGGATTCCATTGGTAATGATGTAAGTTTTTTTTTCTATGGTCGAAGGATCATAAAGGCCACCGTAATTTTCCTTTTCGATATGCCATGCCGTTAAGTGACTGATTTTGCGTTTCTTTGCCATTTTTCTCATTGAGCGCATATAATTCACCCAAATTTTCTTTTTAATGGTAGCGATAGCCTTCTTAATCCATGTTAACCTTGGACGACCAGTGGACATCTTCGGGAATAGTTGCCCTTGATTTTTTTTTTGGTCTAAGACCGTTTTACGGTTCTCCTGAATACTCGTGAAATGTCTTTTTTAACATATGCGCGTGGACAAGTCCCTACTACCGCTGCCACCCCCTCATGGTGCAAATTTTAAACTTAAGAAATCGGATTTTTTTACCCGCAACCTACTGTGATATGAGTTAGAGCTTACGTGCATGCAATAAAAACCAAGACATTGTGTCTGCAGGTGATATGGGTACCTTATTTGTACGATGGTGCAAACATTATCACGCATACGGTAGTAGCAACGAACGTCACACCAACATTCCTTCCCTTCCTCGATGACCGTAAGGACGTGGCCGGTGCCGTTATTGACTAATAAAGTTTGGAATTCTCGAACTGTGCACATTGAGAGTGGTAGCTTATCCCATGCTCCGTTTGTTGGTTCCTTGGGCAATTTCGATTGTTCTGGTCAATCACGGAGTAGCAACTACGAATTGTACGGTCATCTATGCTTATGCTCATGCTCACACTGCATTCTTAATTAAGAGTCATTCCCTTAGTTCAAAATTGTATATGAATAAAATTACAGTAGAGTACACACACATAGTATTTTTAAGCAAAGTTGCTCACCTGTAGGTTATAAAGCCTGTATCCGCAATAATCGGGACACAGAAATGTAGCTGTAACTCTGCTATAGATAAATTAAAGTTGCTCAAATTTGGCCTGATAATATCTAAGGATGTGTTCATTTTACCTGCAAAATTGTATGTGAGTCGGTGCAGTACTTTTTGTTGTAGCAATGAAACAATAGAACGCTCGCAATTGAATTTTGTACAGCCCTTGTTTAGCTTGTCAGCGCTGTAACTTTTGAATTTGATAAAGGAAATGACTGAAATTTTGTACATTTACTTCTCAATCTACTTTACTTGCATAGGCGAAATTTCAAAAAAAAAAATGATGCACCATCAACAATTTTATAGTCAAAACATATAATGGGGCTAACCGTGATTTTAGCCCCTCAGACAACAATTAGTCAGCACCCCTTATCGTTTTGATTATATTGTTGAAAGTACTATACCAAAAATCATCAAATTTTGCAGGCATAATACACACATAACACTAGTCGACAAAATTGAAACTTTTTTCACGCACTTTGACCATTTGTTCCATTTCTAATGGAATTTGGCCCGCTGAATCCGAATCTGACTTCAGAATTCCTGTAACACGTACAGTTTTTGAGAAAAATAGGGTTTTATTCACAAATTTTCATATTTTCAAAGAAAATTTAATATTGTCTTTAAAATTTTAAGTTTTTCATCTGCTCATTATAACCAATATTTATATCTAATAGATTTTGATCCACTGAGTCTGAATCTGACCTAATAATTTTAGTAATACGTAAATTTTTTGAGAAAAATTAGGTTTTATTGGCAAATTCCATATTTTCATAGAAAATAGACTATTGTATTTATAATTTTATTTTTTTTTATCTGCCCATCTTTACCAATTCCAATAGATTTTCATATTCTGATTTGCAATCTGACCTAAAAACTTCTGTAACACGTAAAATTTTTGAGAAAATAGGGTTTTAAACACAAATTTCATATTTTCATAGAAAATACACTACTGTCTTTACAATTTTAATTTTTTTCTATCTGCTCATCTTAACCAATATTTGTTTTAATAGATTTTCATATACTGATTCGGAATCTGACCTATGAATTTCTGTAACACGTAATTTTTTTTTTAGAAATATAGGGTTTTATTCACAAATTTCAGTTTTTCACATAAAATAAAATATTGTTTTTATATTTTTCAATTTTCCATCTGCTCATCATAACCAATATTTTTATTCAATAGATTTTGATCCACTGATTCAGAAACTGGCCTAAGAGTTTCAGTTACACGTAAAATTTTTAAGAAAGTAGGGTATTATTCATAAAATTTCATATTTTCATAGAAAACTTAATATTGTCTTTATAATTTCAAATTTTTCATCTGCTCATTATAACCAATATTCATATTCAATAGATTTTGATCCATTGAGTCAGAATCTGACCTAATAATTTTAGTAACACGTATTTTTTTTTGAGAAAAATTGGGTTTTATTCACAAATTCCATATTTTCATAGAAAATAGACTATTTTATTTATTATTTTATTATTTTATGTGCCCATGTTTTCCAATATTTATATAAAATAAATTTTCATATTATGATTTGCAATCTGACCTAAAAATTTCTGTAACACGTAAAATTTTTGAGAAAAATAGAATTTTAAATACAAAATTTCATATTTTCATATAAAATAAACTACTGTCTATAATTTTATTTTTTTCTTAGAAAATAAACTACTGTCTTTATAATTTTATTTTTTTTCTATCTGCTCATCTTAACCAATATTTGTTTTAATAGATTTTCATATACTGATTCGGAATCTGACCTAAGAATTTCTGCAACACGTACAATTTTTGAGAATAATAGGGTTTTATTCACAAATTTCATATTTTCATATAAAATAAAATATTGTTTTTATAATTTTCAATTTTCCACCTGCTCATCATAACAAATTTTTTTATATAAAAGATTTTGATCTACTGATTCAGAATGTGGCCTAAGAATTTCCGTAACAGGTAACAGGTTTTTTAGAACCGTTGAACGGATTTGAATTAAAATGCATCACGCTGTTGACAACCACTGAACAATTAGCGTGATGCATTTTCATCCAAATCCATTCAACGGTTCTAAAAAACGGTGCTCTAGAAATTTTGAGCTATGTACTCCAAATACCTTGTCCTTAACCAATATTTGTATTTAATAGATTTTCATATACTGACCTAAGAATTTCTGTAACACGTACAGCTTTTAAGAAAAAACACAAAATTTCATATTTTTAGAGAAAAGAAAATACTGTCTTTAAAATTTTATCTCCTCATCTTAACCAATATTTAATAGATTTTGATCCAATGATTCGGAAACTGACCTAAGAATTTCTATAACCCATGAATTTTTTGAGAAAAAATAAAACCCCATTGTAGCGCAGGTTAATTAGGTTGTTACTCAGAAATGTAAGTAGATCATTTTTTTTGTATATGCTATTGAATTAATCGAAATATATTTGCAACTTTGAAGCTGCCCAGTTTGGCAACTACCCAGACTGTGTTTTCCTTTTACTTACGCCAACAATTATTTTTCTTAAAAATTGTACATGTTACAGAAATTCTTGGGTCAGATTTCGAATCAGTATATGTAAATCCATTAAACATAAATATTTGTTAAGATGAGCAGATAAAAAAAAATAAAATTATAAAGACAATAGTTTTTCCATGAAAATATGAAATTTTGTGAATAAAATATGTTTCTCATAAATTTTACGTGTTACAGAAATTCATAGGTGAGAATACGAATAAGTGAAATAGAATCTTTTGAATATAAAATATGAATTAAGATGAGTGGATAAAAACTTTAAAATTATAAAGACAATATTTTATTTTCTTTGGAAATATGAAATTTTGTAAATAAAACCCCAATTTTCTCAAAAATTGCACGTGTTACAGAGATTTTTAGGTAAGTTACCAAATCGGTGGATGAAAATCTAATAAAGATAAATATTGGCTAAATGAGGAGATAAAAACTTGAAATTAAAAAGACAATAGTATATTTTCTATAAAAATATGAAATTTTGTAATTAAAACCCCATTTTTCTCAAAAAAAAAAATACGTTTTACAAAAATTTATAGGTCAGATTCTGAATCAGTGAATCAAAATCTATTGAATTTAAATACTGGTTATGATGAGCAGATAAAAAAATTATAAATATTAAGACGACATTTTGTTTTCTATAAATATATGAAATTTTGTGAATAAAACCCTATTTTTCACAAAAACTGTACGTGTTACAGCAATTCCGAAGTCAGATTCGGAATCAGCGGGCCAATATCCTTCGGAAATGGATCAAGTGGTCAAAGTGCGTGATCTACTGTCGACCAGTGTAATCAACTACCTTCTGTGAAAATTTTATGAAGAATGGCACAGAAATTCAAAAGTTGTGAATGGGTTGGCATCGCACATGAAAAACATAAAACATGTTCACCAACACTAACCCCTATCAACAGCAGTAACTTTCAATCAGATTGATAAAAGCTGATGAAATTTTGTAAGAAAGTGTCTCTATAAGTATCATATCTGCTCACGAAATTTCATAATTATCCTTACAGAACTTTGAATTGTAGCGGAAAAGAACCACCTATTATGCGAATGAAAATTGGTCATGATTGTACAAAATCCTGAAAACCACGTCTGTTTGTTTCTAATCCACAGTCAAAAGTAATGCATCGATTTTTATGAAATTTTGCACAAATAATAAACATACATTGAAGAGTTCTCAGTTATTTTTAAGCCAATTTTTATCGATTCAGTACAGAGTTACTGCCGTACTTCTGTGTCCCGATTATTGCGGATACAGGCTTAAACTGCTACGCACATCCAAAAAAAACAAAATGAAATCTCACAGTATAGGACTTGATGGGTAAGGCAAAAAGAATAAAGTAATTCAGCATCATTACGTCATCACGGATTTGATGCTGCTATAGTTGAATTGTGGATTCAGTTTTCCTAGAGCCTTGATTGAGGAAAACACGAAGGCCACCAGAAAAAAAAAACCCTAGAAGCGAAACGCATAAAAAATCCTTTCCTGTCTTGAGCTCGTGATGTCGGGATGTGCAATCTCAGTAAAAATGAAACCCAGAGCGTTGAAAAATTTTGCACTTGTATAATCCACCATCCGGGCGTAGGATTCCGTCCTTTCGTTAGCTGTCGCAATGAGAGCAGAGGGAACCCGGCAATAGAAGCAGTAAGTAGCGTGAGGAATGGCAAATAGAGATCCAAGAAAATAAATAAAATTAATTATGTCAATTACCACAGCTGCTTGATAAACTGAAGTAATTAATTAAAGACGGAGATTTCCTGCGGTTCTCGGTTTGCCACCCCCGTCGCCCTCTCCCCTCCAGTCTGGTTCTGGTTGCTTAGCCAACGGGGTTCCACAAGCCATTGCTTGAAAATATTACTTTAATGAGCACACATTTGCGGTGTGAAGCAAAAACTAATTCCGAGAAAAGCAGCTACGAATTGGTTGAGTCAATGGTGCTGTCTCGTTACTTCAGGCGTCGTCGTACGTCGTTCGAAGGGGGTGAAGTTTCTCAAACAACACTCGTAATCATGAAGATATATCAGTCTGTTGTGCTACTGACGGTTGGCAGGATTTTTTGCCATCGGTGAATGAGAGTAATACGATAATATGGGAACAATTATGCCATATTATCGTGTTGCCTAGTCTAGTGTTTTTTTGTGACAATTCACTGGCCTAGGCTGTTTATACCTAGGTTGAGCATGGTGCATCAAACGATGCATATGTTGAACTTTATGCATTGAGGGAATAAGGACAACGTTTGTAAGAACATGTGTTGTTCCCAAAGGTAGCTGAAAAGATTTTTAGGAGCCATGACGTTTCAGGAGGTGGCTTAGCTAAAATGGGTGCAGCAAAGTGGATGATGTTTATGAAAAGGAGGAAAACAAGAGTTTCAAGAGGAATTCAAGAAAACAAAGGAGTGTTTCAGAAGCAATTGGTATTAGCAAAAGAAGAGTTTGTAGGTTTGAGAGAGTTTTAACGAAAAGAAAGCTAAGTGAAAAGATCAAATAGAGGAAACAGAGGGCAAAAGCAGGTCTGAAAGAGAATTGAGATAAAGGACAGAAAAAAGAGTCTCATTGAGGTTTAATGGAATGGAGAAAAGAAGGCATTAAAGGGGTTTTACAGAGAAGACCAAAGAAAGCCTCATGTGGTACAGGGCGGAGAGCTGGGGCAAACCAGGGAACGGAGATTCTAAAGAAAGAGGGAGATATTACAGTAAGAATTTCTGGAGGAGTCCTAGGAGGGATTGCTGGAAAAACCACAGCAGGAATAGCTTGAGAAATCCAGCTGAAGAGGAAGACCGAGAGGAGTTCCTGGAGGTTCCCATGAGAAATTTATCAAAGAATCCTTGGATATAATATCTGGAGCATGAACATGAGCATTGGTGACCGTACACTTCGTGGTTGCTACTCCGTGAGCTAGCAAAATTGTACAGAGAACCAATAGGCTTGGGGCTTGGGATTTGCCACCATCCTCAATGTACACGTTTCGAGAGCTAAAACTTTATTGGGTCAATAACGGCACTGGCCACGTCCTTACGGTCTACCGGGGAAGGGAAGGAATGTTAGTTCGACAACTGTTGCTACTAAAGGTTGTATGTACTACTGGACCCTCCACAGTTGTCACAGGAAGGAGAGTTTTGTTAGTAGGGAGGGATTGATAGTTGCATAGAACAAGGATTCACTTTGGTATCCAATCGCTTACATTCAACCGTACAGTATACATACAAATGTGTCACCTCACAATTTGGAAGATTGCTGCGACCATGAAAATTTTAAATGATAATTTATATAATGAAAAAAGATTTTGCGTCACCTCGCAATTGGGAGGACTGGTGAACCAATATGGTAATTGCCTTGAAATCGATATATTCCAAGTAACCACGGTGTTGAAGCCTTATTGCATGCTGATTTATGGTGTATTTAGAGCAATCATTACTTTACATGCAAACTTAAGTTTGTTGGGAATGGGCAATTATAGAATCAAATTACGATTATACTGGTATAATCTTGAATCAGTCGCATAATTGCCATTTCCACTTTAAATCAATCTTAAGTGTTCATGCAAAGTAATGATTGCTCTAAATACACCGTATATCTGCATGCAATAAGGCTTCAGCACCGTGGTTACTTGGGATGCAACAAAATTCTAGGAGGAATTGCTGGAGAAAACTATACAGAAATTTCTAGAGAAACCCCATCAGGAATGCCTGGAGGAATCAAAAGAAAAAATCCTTGGAATACCTAAAGAAGTTCCTGCAAGAACCGGTACAGGTATTCTGGAAGAATCTATAGCGAAGGCCCTGAAGGAATCGCAGGAGAAATTTCTGAAGGAATCTCAGGAAGATTTCCCGAAAGTATTGCAGACTTTCAGCCACAACGCTAGGATAAATTCGTATAGGAATCACTAGAAGAATTTCTGGACGTCTCATAGTAAGAATTTCTGGAGGAATTGCTGGAAGAATCAAAAAGGTGTTGCCTTACATTGCAAATAGGGTGACGATGGGTATTATCGGCAGGTTTGTTCTCTTCGTCATGGGGGGTTTTTGTAGGCCGAATTGCCTGAAATTTGGGCATACAACTCAGCTTGGTTGGGAAGGATTTGAGGCCAAATCTGAGATCTACAGGTTCCAAAAAAACCCCTTGACGAAGAGAACAAAACTGCCGAAAATACGTAAGTTCCCCTATATCAATAAATAAATAAATCACAGGAGGTGTGTGAGGTATTCTGGAGAAATCCTTCGATAAAGTCTCAGAAGGAATTACTGGATGAGTCCTTGGAGAAATCCGTGGTAGAACAATCAAAAGAATTCCAGGAAGTTTGCCTGGAAAGATCCCAGAAAAAAGCTAGGAGAAAGCTCTAGAAGAATCCGTAGCATAATTTCTGAAGTACCACAGTTTGAATTTCTGGAGGAAGAATAACTGTAATAACCACAGGAACTGCTTGTGGAAATCCAGCTGGAATATCTAGAGAAATTCTCAGAATTCCGGGAGGTATCATAGATAAGTATTATAGAGAAATCCTAGAATCAGAAGAGAAGTTCCTCTAACATATGGACACAGAGAACAGACATCCAAGTCCAGTTCCGAAGCTGTGTAAGGAATTTAACGGCCATTTGAAATCGGCAACACAAGTGGCAATACCGTGGCGCTGCAATCGGTTAATTTTCCATAATAATTTAATTCACCACTTGAAATGTTTCAATTCACCACTGACTGTGGCAATATGGTGTTTGGTGGCGTTAGTGTTGTCATCGTGTATTGGTTTGCAACCTTACTCGAGTAAAGATTCAAATCCTTACACAACCTTCCGAATGAAATTTGTTCTAGCCTGGATGTCTGTTCTCTGTGATATGGAGGAATACCTATTGTTCTCTTTGAAATAATCGGTAGAAGTACACTGGAGGAATCCCTGATGGAATCGCAGGAGGGATTACTGGCGAAATTTCAGGAAGATTTCCCGAAAGTATTGCAGCAAGCAAGTATGCTAGGAGAAATCCTTAGAAGTTTTTCTGAAGGAGTTCCAATGGAATTTGCTTGAAGAATCCCAGCTGGAGGAAGGTCAACCGAAGTTTTTGGAGAAACATTTCTGAAAGAACTCCTGGAAGAAGTCCTGGATAAATCCTTGAAGAAATCTCAGGAAGAATCGCCGAAGGAATTTTCAGAATAATCCCAGGGATATTTTCCAGAAGAATTCCCGGAAGAACTTCACTAGTAGAATACCTGAAGGAATCACAGTGAGAGTTTTTGGAGGAGTTCTAAGAGGAATTGCTGAAAGAATCGCAGCAGGAGTTGCTTCAGGAATCCTAGCCACAATTCCCGGAGGAAGGCCAATACAAGTTCCTGGAGTAATTCCATTAGAAATTTCTGGAAGAGTTTTGAATAAAATCTCTGAAGGAATTCCTGGAAGAATCACCGGAGGAACTTCTGAAAGGATCCCAGGAAGATTGTCTCGAACAATACCCCCAATAATTCCTGAAGGAATCTTGATCGACATTTTTAGAGTTATCTCTAAAAGAATTCCGAGAAGTATCTAAGTAAGAATTTCCAAAGAAATGCTAGGAGAAATTGATGGACTAATCTTTGCGCAAATTTCTAGTATGTGCATTCCCATCTGGACTGCCTGGAGAATCTTAAGGGAAGTTTATTGAAGAAATATCGGGAGGAATCCATAAAGGAAGCCCAGAGAAATCACTGTATGAATAGATAGAGTTATTTCAGTAGGAATCCATGGAGAAGTATGTTGATTATTCTTACCAATATCCAAAACGTACAACAGGTATACATATAAGTTAAGTAATCCCGGGTGTACTTAAGTTTTGTTCAAATGTGTCATTAAACAATAATGGAATTATTGTGTTTAGTTTTAAATTTTAGGTGACTCTCTAGGAAAAATTCTAGAGGGCGCCAATTTTTTTTTCTATCCCTGAAGAAAATCCCTGGAAGAATCGCTGGAGGAATCGCTGCAGGAATACCTGAAAGAATCCCTGGATGAATCCCTTGGGAAATAACTGAAGAAAACCCCTTGGAGGAATCTCTGAAGAAAACCCCTGAAAGAATCCCTGGAGGAATTCCTGGAGAATTCCCTGGAGGAATTTCTGGAGAAATCCCTGGAGGAATCGCTGGAGGAATCTTTGGAGGAAACCCTGGAGGAATTCCAGGAGAAAATCCTGGAGGAATTCCTGGAGAAATCTATGGAAAAATCCCTGGAGCAATCCCTGGAAAAATCCCTGGAGGAATCCCTGGAGGAAAACCTGGAGGAATCCCTTGATGAATCCATGGAGGAATCTCTGGAGGAATCCCTGTTGGAATTCCTGGAGGAATCCCTGGAGGAATCCCTGGAGGAATCCCTGGAGGAATCCCTGGAGGAATCCCTGGAGGAATCCCTGGAGGAATCCCTGGAGGAATCCCTGGAGGAATCCCTGGAGGAATCCCTGGAGGAATCCCTGGAGGAATCCCTGGAGGAATCCCTGGAGGAATTCCTGGAGGAATCCCTGGAGGAATCCCTGGAGGAATCCCTGGAGGAATCCCTGGAGGAATCCCTGGAGGAATCCCTGGAGGAATCCCTGGAGGAATCCCTGGAGGAATCCCTGGAGGAATCCCTGGAGGAATCCCTGGAGGAATCCCTGGAGGAATCCCTGGAGGAATCCCTGGAGGAATCCCTGGAGGAATCCCTGGAGGAATCCCTGGAGGAATCCCTGGAGGAATCCCTGGAGGAATCCCTGGAGGAATCCCTGGAGGAATCCCTGGAGGAATCCCTGGAGGAATCCCTGGAGGAATCCCTGGAGGAATCCCTGGAGGAATCCCTGGAGGAATCCCTGGAGGAATCCCTGGAGGAATCCCTGGAGGAATCCCTGGAGGAATCCCTGGAGGAATCCCTGGAGGAATCCCTGGAGGAATCCCTGGAGGAATCCCTGGAGGAATCCCTGGAGGAATCCCTGGAGGAATCCCTGGAGGAATCCCTGGAGGAATCCCTGGAGGAATCCCTGGAGGAATCCCTGGAGGAATCCCTGGAGGAATCCCTGGAGGAATCCCTGGAGGAATCCCTGGAGGAATCCCTGGAGGAATCCCTGGAGGAATCCCTGGAGGAATCCCTGGAGGAATCCCTGGAGGAATCCCTGGAGGAATCCCTGGAGGAATCCCTGGAGGAATCCCTGGAGGAATCCCTGGAGGAATCCCTGGAGGAATCCCTGGAGGAATCGCTGGAGGAATCGCTGGAGGAATCTTTGGAGAAATCCCTGGAGGAATTCCAGGAGAAATTCCTGGAGGAATTCCGAGAGAAATTCCTGGAGGAATTCCGAGAGAAATTCCTGGAGGAATTCCTGGAGAAATATCTGGAGGAATCCCTGGAGGAATCCCTGGAGGAATCCCTGGAGGAATCCCTGGAGGAATCCCTGGAGGAATTCCTGGAGGAATCCCTGGAGGAATCCCTGGAGGAATCCCTGGAGGAATCCCTGGAGGAATCCCTGGAGGAATCCCTGGAGGAATCCCTGGAGGAATCCCTGGAGGAATCCCTGGAGGAATCCCTGGAGGAATCCCTGGAGGAATCCCTGGAGGAATCCCTGGAGGAATCCCTGGAGGAATCCCTGGAGGAATCCCTGGAGGAATCCCTGGAGGAATCCCTGGAGGAATCCCTGGAGGAATCCCTGGAGGAATCCCTGGAGGAATCCCTGGAGGAATCCCTGGAGGAAACCCTGGAGGAATCCCTGGAGGAAACCCTGGAGGAATCCCTGGAGGAATCCCAGGAGGAATCCCTGGAGGAATCCCCGGAGGAATCCCTGGAGGAATCCCTGGAGGAATCCCTGGAGGAATCCCTGGAGGAATCCCTGGAGGAATCCCTGGAGGAATCCCTGGAGGAATCCCTGGAGGAATCCCTGGAGGAATCCCTGGAGGAATCCCTGGAGGAATCCCTGGAGGAATCCCTGGAGGAATCGCTGGAGGAATCGCTGGAGGAATCTTTGGAGAAATCCCTGGAGGAATTCCAGGAGAAATTCCTGGAGGAATTCCGAGAGAAATTCCTGGAGGAATTCCTGGAGAAATATCTGGAGGAATCCCTGGAGGAATCCCTGGAGGAATACTTGGAGGAATCCCTAGATGAATCTCTGGAGGAATCCCTAGATGAATCTCTGGAGGAATCCCTAGATGAATTCCTGGAGGATTCCCTAGATGAATCCCTAGATAAATCCCTGGAGGAATCCCTGAAGGAATCCTTGTTGGAATCCCTGGAGGAATCCCTGAAGGAATCCCTGGAGGAATCCCTGGAGGAATCCCAGGAGGAATCCCTGGAGTAATGCCTGGAGGAATCTCTGGAGAAATGCCTGGAGGAATCTCTGGAGGAATCCCTGGCAGCATCCCTCGAGAAATGCCTGGAGGAATCTCTGGAGGAATCCCTGACAGAATCCCTGGAGGAATCGCTGGAGGAATCCCTGGAGGAATCACTGAAGAAATTCCTGGAGAAATCCATGGAGAAATTCCTGGAGAAATCCTTGGAGGAATCCCTGGACGAATCTTTGGAAGAATCCCTAAAGGAATTCGTTGAAAAATTCATGAAGGAACATACTTTGGAATCTGTGGGGGAATTCCTATAAAACAATTCGTTAAAATAAAGACAAGTAAAGCCACACCCCGAATTTTCAAGAGCACAAATCTGTGGAACCAAATGTCGGTTTGCGCTGAAAAGTTGATCGATTGGTCACAAACTGCGGGTGAAAAATTGTTCCGAATATTTTCAATAGAATTACTTCTCCAAGAATTTCTCCGAGAATTCGTTCTGATTTTTTATCCAAAGATGCCTTCAGAAATTCCTCCATTAGTTTCACAACATTGCAAAAAACCTTCCAAAATTGATTCAAATTTCATCCAAGAGTTACATTGAAATTGCAAAAAAAAAACTCATTGGAAACTTCGAGGAAAACTACTCATTTATTTCTTAAGAAATGTGTCCAAAGATTCTACAAAAATTTCACCGGAGTTACTTTAAGAATTCCACTTAATGCTTTGAATTAATCATTTTTTTTTTCTTTGGCATTCATCCACAGGTTCTTTTTGGTATTTGTTCTACATTCCTACAGTTTGCTCCGTCATTTTTTGTCTTCTGAAATTCCTCCGTAGTACACTCTAAATTCTCCAAAACTTCCTCCGATGATTCCTTGCAAGTTTCTGCCGAGCTTAGCTCACTTTGTTACACTGAAGAATTCTCCGAGACATTAATTCGAGGAATATTTCACAGTTTCTCCTGGATTTTCTAGATTTTTTTTTAATATAACTGAAATTGCCTCATATTCTCTTCCAGTAATATTAGAATACTTAAACGATTAGGTTTCTCACGAAACCCTAGCCTCGATGTTCAATTTTCAACTGCCTCCCGGAATCCTCAACTATAGACCATTCTCAACCCTTACCCTAAATAGACAGCTTTATTTCGGATTCTAAAATTGACATCCTAAGCTTCCTAGGAATCATCGGTTTATCCCCACAAACACCTGTTCCTGCTCCAGTGACAGTCAGCTCTTTCTTGGGATTCTAAATCCTTTAACCAGCAGGTTACTCGCTGGTTCTACCCGAGGTTCTACCAGCATGTCCAGATTGTTTTCAACAACTCCAGGAATCATAACTTTAGATCTAATAGCTATACCACAATCTCTGAGAAATTATATTTCTACCAGTTCGAAGCATCCGTCGAAACTCCAAAAAAAAAACTTTCAGCAGGAACCTACTGATTTCCCTTAACCTTTCAGCACGCGCCCCATCAAGCAGCTGAAACTGCACCGGGCTCGCGTTGTTTACGACGAGGGAAGTTTTTTGGTAGTGCTGTACTTTTTACAACTTCGCGGGTCCTGTAAAACTACTTTGAAATCTCCCCCATTAAATCTTGGGCCATTCGGTTTTTCCCATGTTTTGTTTGGATTCTCTGATATGTCTCCTTTAGTTCAGCTTAAAACTTGTAACAATGTGTGAATGAAATTGCAGGGAATATATTCTAAATAAATGTATGAATAAATATCATTTCACTGTGTGAAATTTATATGTGTTTTGCTTGATTCATATCAGCTTAACATACACAAATGTGGGCAGTTAAAACGCTACCATCCAAGAATTTAGATATATCCTCCCTGGTTATTAACCCTTATGTGGCCGGCAGGGTACCCGGGTACCCAGCACCCATTTAAAATACACGGAGTAGAAAAAAGCAAAAAGTTTGCCGGCCACATAACGGTTAACTGACATGGTGTTCACTCCCTACTGCCTCGCACATAATAAAAAGCTTTAGCTCGAATAATTGGATGGAAGGCACACAAAGTTTAAATACGCACGCAAAATCATCCAAGGCGTGACGCATGAAAGCGAGCTACAACCGAAACAAAAAATCAAGAAAACCAGCGGCGCGTTACTAACGTGTCGTTTCCTACATTTCCTGCTCAGCAGTTGACTGAACCTGTGAGTGGCTCTTGAATAAAACATCAGCTCTATGCGTATATACAGTAACTGACGGCAGGATTGCGTTAACCACTTTACAAATTTTAAAGGATACTTCCGGTGTCTTGAGTCCATGTCGCTGTGAATTAAAAATTGAGAAACAGACGGCAAAGTTTATTCATTATGGCGTCCTGAATACTAAATAGGATAATCTGGTTAAATATGCAAATGCATGACTTGGAATTACACATTTCCGAAGATTCTGACGCCAAATTAGATCGCCCTAGCCAAGACGTCCTTTTTATAAACTGCGATGACATACCGCACCACCGGAAAGAGGCTTCTTTCTTGCGAAGTATTTAGTATTCACGAGAAAGGTTCGCCAAAACAACTGCCGTTGCTTCAGGTAGCTATCCGCTTCCGAAAACATAGTCCTAATTCAACAGCGGAAAAGGTCAAAAATCTCCATCGAATGAAAAATAACGACAAACTCGGTGTACACTCTCTGTACCTGCTGCAATAGCTTTGAGCGTTTTGGAGGATATTTTAAATTACGCGGCCTCGACCCGGTATACGGTTTGATTTAGCAACGGGATATAGCGGCAAACATGTACGGGAGGTCAGGGTAACACGCGCCCCTAAGAAATAACTTAATTTTAGTTAGTCGGACATTGTCCTGTTGATGGGCGACATCGCGCCCGAAACCGGTCGACGAAAGGTAAATTTTAATATCTTGACGGTTGTAAGAACTATAAGTGTTATGTTTCGTCTCACGTCGCGCGTATTGTGAATGTCGTTAGTGTTCTTACGTTGGCACAAATCACGAAAATTTGATGGTGTGGTGAGATAGGTATAATATCTACCCGTGTACAACATTTCAAGTCAATTGGTTCAAAATTGACTGAGTTATAGTGGAAAGATTGTGCCGCGAGTGGATTGGAGCTGCGGAATGAAATGAAAACAGTGCGTGATCCAGGGCCCATATAGCCGAGGCGATGACTTATTAAGAGATATTAGAAAAAATGTACCTATCTCGCTGATTTTCTTACCCATTTGTTAATCGATTCAAGATCTTTTGGCAGTTAATAAAAGATACAATATTCCAGAATATGTAAGCTATTTTTTAAACATTCCATACAAGATTCTAGGAAGTGTCTGGCATTTCTGGTAGTTTAGTCCATGGTCCATGATGCTATTTCGGAAACCAATCCACTAGATGCCAAATCCACAATATTTTCTAGAACAGTTGGTCAATTACGCAAAATAAAAATGTTAAATACAAATAATACAACAATAATTTTAATAAGTGTAAGAAGGGTTCTGTTCACCATAGCTGGATTAAATCGGGTTTTTATTATTATATTTACTTGTTATCTTGCATTAGTTTTTGACCAGTCTATGGGAAATTATTTTTCAATCAATAATGCTGACCTCATACAAAGTGTATACTAGCAGGTTATTATTTTCAACAAAATTATAAATAACAAATTACAAATAAACAGGAATTTTATGAAAGCTAACAATATGTTAAATTAATGCTTTAAATTTATATATTGTGGGAGAAATGCAAGAACCGGACAGCCAAAATAACTAGCTAATGCCAAAACTGATTAACTTAGTAGATATATCATTTTTGTCCTTTCTACACCATAACCATGAATACAAAGTACTTCGGAGCTAATTTACTCGACTGATTAAGAGATATTAGACAAAGTGTATCTCGCTGATTTTCTTACCCATTTGTTAATCGATTCAGGATCTTTTGGCAGTTAACAAAAGATACAATATTCCAGCATATGTAGGCTATTTCTTAAATATTACATACAAGATTCTAGGAGGTGTTTGGCATTATTTATGGTAGTTTAGTCCATGGTTCATGGTGCTACTTTGGAAACCAATTCACTAGATGCCAAATCCACAATATTTTCTAGAACTTTTGGTCAATTACACAAAATAATTATGTTAAATACAAATAATACAACAATAGTTTTAATAATTATAAGAAGGGTTCTGTTCACCATAGGTGGATTAAATCGGGTTTCAAAAGATAAACTACACAACGCCTGTCGCACTATCAAAGTTACCCGCAATTTCAGAGATACCCCGTTTTACGGTACGTGAAAACTAGCATGCCTATCATCGTCACGGGTGGTTTTAACATCGATGTATCGAAGAAAGAAATTCACTAACTTCAAAATGCATTACATCCAGTTAATCACAATTCTTCACAGCCTGGATTTAATGTTTGTTTGTAAGATTGCTGCGGAAAGTATAGGGTAAAAGCACTAGACTTCGCCACTGCTCTAGTCTTCGCCCCCTCCATACAAATTCCATTTTTTATGTATGGAGTGGCGAAGATTAGAGCAGAATTTTAGGGGGGGGGGCGAAGTCTAGTGTTTTTACCCTAATGATACGGTTTGGTTTTGAGCGCTCGATTTCAACATTTATAAAATCTAGACGAACATGTGAAAAGGGCGTACTTCCAAAAACACGGAACTGAGAAAACAACCAACAAAGATTCGGAATACAAATTTAAATGCTATTTTAAGAGCAACGTCTTAACTAATATTTTTGAATTTTTAAAATGACGATAGGAAAGTAATTCAAAACTTTACGACGAAATATTTTGAAAAAGTATTGATTTAAGCTTAGAATTAAATGAAAAAGGAAATACACCCTATTGATATGTTAAGCGTCATTACGCCTAGTGAATTCGCCCGATAACATGGCAGCACTGGAAATTCGCCGCGGAATTATGTCATGTTGTGTTTATGTTTTGTTGTTCCGCCAAGGTTCTTCTGCCTCTCAAACGAATTGTAATGGAATTACGCCGGAGATGTTTTTCATCACGTTTATTTGCAATTCAACGGTAAGTATTGATTTCTATAGCTTATCCAATTAACGAATGCTTGATTCCACCATATTATACTATTTTCAGGATTGTAAAATGTACCATGGTGTGATGATTGTGGATTGACTTCAACGATGTACGTGTCATATGTCAAAATGTGAAATTATGCTCAACGAACAATAACTGCATCATAATTACATTATGCTACATGTAACATGTTTCGGAAATGTTAGATTCTCCTACAAAAATATGTGTGGGATACGCGTATTGTTATGCGAAGGTATTGAAACTTAAAAACGTTTCAACTGAGCTATATACACATGAAAGTTTTGACCCTAAATGCTGACATTCTGTATCTACAACTGATGTATTATCTTACATTTTTAGCGAAGTTTGCTCAAGAAAATGATTTTACATAGCAAAATACAACAAAATTAATCAAACATGCTCTTGTTTTTAATTGTATTATCTATATACTTACTTAAGTTCAGAGAATTTCTGAAACGGAACGATCTTAAACAATACTGTGAATGGAAGTCGGACAGTTTCAGCATAAGTTTACTGCAACCAATACCTCATTTCTCTGAGTCATACTTCATGTCCAAGGAAGTCAAGAAAGTTCCCGTTACAAAAAGTTTCTGATCCTACCGGGAATCGAACCCTTCATCCCCAGCATGGTCATACTGGAACCCACGCTGTGGCTGTATATGCCCTTGCAGGCCTAATTAATTGAGCCCCTCCTTATTCTTGGCGTAGCGTGCCAACTAGCATGTACTATGAACACTT
Source organism: Aedes albopictus (assembly GCF_035046485.1). Lineage (NCBI taxonomy): Eukaryota > Metazoa > Arthropoda > Insecta > Diptera > Culicidae > Aedes > Aedes albopictus. The sequence goes on from NC_085138.1 coordinate 171,059,138, forward strand.
CTACCACAGACAAACAGATTCTACTTCCTTCCCATCGTTTATCTTTTTAGTGTATATTCCAAATAGTCAGAAGTTCGCTCTCAGTGATAGCATAGTGTTTGCTTCTGTTTAAAGCTAGCCTTCTAACGCCATCTTGTCTTTACGAAATACAGCGTGATTGGTGTTAGGCGATTATGCTTCTGTGACGATAATTTAAACATATACCAAATGATGGGTCTGTTTGTATATGCTTCCATGGGAAGGTAATTTACTCTAGTAATGACCAATTTGCAAAAGTGGCAGGCATGAAGATACTCAAAGCCCAAACAAGTAAAGAAATGAAAGACTCAAAATAGTCAGTTGTTATTCTAACTGAGCATCTTCGTTTTTTTATTGGAATAACGTCCCACCCTGAGAGAGAGGAGACAGCTCACTGACAGCCACGATGTTTACATTTCTTCTTCTTACTTGTTTGTACAACTGGTTTGAAAATATAAAATTGGTCAAAAATGATTTTCATATTGAGTTCGCTGCTACAAACCATGAACAATTAATGGATTCGTTGCGCTGGTTTGGGAAAACTGACCATCATTATTTTATCTTTTTTAATTACAAAAAAATGGAGCCGTATTTTAAAAAGAAATTTTGGAAATTTGTGAACACCATCAATGTGCGATTTTTAGTTGGGTTCGCGGTGACAGTTTGTGACAGGTCCTCCTTGACATTAAGTAGCACGCAATCGAAGCCAGCTGTCTCCTCTCTCTCAGGTCCCAACTGGGACAAAGCTTGCTTCTCAGTTTGGTGTTCTATGAGCACTTCCACAGTTATAACTGAGACATTCTTCTGCCAATGGCCATTTTGCATGCCTTTGCAACTGTGCAACCCATGCCTTTGCAACTGTGACATTTTTTTAATATCTAGTCGGACAATCAGCGAAAAATAATTTTGTTTTAGTCAGTTTTATTTCATTTCTCTTTCTTTTTTCTCTCCATTTCTTTCCATTGCGTTCTTCTATTTATGTTACCATTTAATAGCAGCGTAAACTCTATGAGCATATATTTTAGCGTCGTTTATTTGTTGACATTTATAGCTTAACTTGGTGCTTTTCTTCTGCAGCAAATTTCTGAAATAAAACATGCAATGAGTGAAACTGAGAACTTTGTATCCGAAGCTTATACTTACATATCAATCATCTTCGTTTTCGATATCGAGATCATCATCAAAATTTGTATCTTGGGCATCGGTTTTGGCCTTTCGTCCACGCTTTGGAACAACTAATGTCTTCAACATAGCTTCATAGTACGTTTTGTTACTAACAAATGGCATCAGCTTCTTTAAATCCATAAGCTTTTCGTACGGCAACGGGATAGACTCAGTCTCCAAAGGGGCTAAAATCGGCAACGGTTCATCATTAACTACACCGTCATCGCAAATTCGAAAATGCTTGTAATCATTCGATGTCAAATCTGTTTTATAGGATACAACTCCAGGGCATTTGGAGCAGTACTCGAACATAGCTATGGTTTTGAATTTCAGAGGTTCGCCAGCGGTATTTAAACGAGGTTTTTTGTACCTGTTAGAGAGACTTTTTAACGACAAGATCTTTTGTTGATTTAGCTCTATCACCACAAGCGGCACCTTCCTTTTGATTTGGGCAATAAACACTGCCCAGTCCCTGGGGGTTTCGATGTCTACTGTGGTGCTTTTCTTAGCTCTCTCGATAGCTCCGTGTATTGTGTCGACTTCCATATGACTATGGCCACTTACCATAAACTTGTGTCTTATTGTGACGTCTCGATTGTTCTTGAAATTCTGTTCAGTTAGGTAGCTTAGCATCATACACACAACGAAATTTAAATTTTGCCCTCCACAGCGATCTGAATATAGATTGATTATCTTCACGTCCGGATTCTCGCTTAAGAATGTTTTCAAATCTTCTAGTAAACAAGAGCCGATTTCATTTGCCCCTCGTCTACCTTGCGACTCATCCCACATGTAGCAGAAACCCTTTATTCTTGCCACGATACGTTTCGAAAATCGTGAGATTATAGGTATATAGTTGTCGCTTGTAGAAGGCCACTCCATTTCGCAGGTGAGGCGTTGCTAAGCATTTCTGCAAGTCGAAGGATATAGTGCGAACTGCGGGATCGGTCCTTGCCGCCTGAACATCCTTCTTCTTTTCGGTATACACGAGCTGGGCCTGATTTTGATGGGAAGAACGTTTATCTTCGGCTTGATTTTTTTCATCTTCGTCACCCGATTTCAAAAGTATTTTCAAACGATCGGATTCATTACAAGTGTCCGCTTTCGGTTTCCGGAAGCCGAGATTGCATCCATTGAAAATTATGCGATATGAATTGTAGTGCACGAGACGCTGTGAATCTTCTTTGCACTTTGTAGTGTACAATTCATATATTTTTGTGATATTTAAATCACTCGATAAATATTTCTTACTACTTTTCTCTCTTGTGTAGTGAGAAAAATATGCGGGAAACGACTTGATATGCTCTTCAATGTAGGTTTTTTCTTCGCTGGAGATCGGGCAACGATTGGTATTCAGAAGACGCTTATCGTCAACGGAAATACCCAAGCCGGATACCTTTTTCGAGACCAGAATTCGGATTTTTTTCTCCGTAACGTCAAAAGTATTCAAGAATATCTGCAGACACACTTGAACCTGGCCACCGTGTCCGGGAAGGTAATACTTGTATGTAAAAGCTCTCCTGGAATTAATGACCTAAAATTTGAAAAGACATTGATTTCCATATTTCTGAATTGATGGATTGAATAAAAGAATATTTAAACAACTGCAACTACATATATAAAATGGCCACCATGTAAGAACATAGACAAAATGATCGGAAAATTCAAAATAAGTTTAACTGGTGTAATAGTGCACATTTGATAGTACTGGTTAATTAAGGTATACATGAAGTTTTGGCAGTTCTAGTAAAATGTTTAAAAATCGTGAAGATATTATTTTCATATTGTTTCAAATAAATTTCAACCTTTTCTTATAGAGTATTGTACCATTTAGGCAGATGTACAGTAGACGTTCGATAACTGCAACATGTTTACGTAAAATTCATTCAACTGTTTATTTGGGCTAACTTGGCGCATCGATTTAACAGGTAGCGGTGCGATAATTGCAAATTTGTTGCACTTACCGGACTTGCAGTTAAAAAGCATTGCAGTTAAACCACTTGCACCGACCGAACGTCTACTGTACCCATTTAGAGCTTTTGTCGCTATAACTAAGCCAATCCTATACAAATTTATTTGATTTTTCGTACAGGGTTAGATACTGCACTTATCTCACTATGTGCTAAAAATTGAGTTTTAAGGTATAAAATTAACTTAGTTATAGCGACAAGTGCCAAAAATAGGTGCAACTGCCCAAAAGGTGCAAGACCCTATGTATTTTGAACTGAAAAACTGTTTGACCCAACTTGAATTTGGACATGGAAACAGGTAAATTCGAGAGTTTCTGGGTAAACTTTTTCAATGAAAAGATTGCCTATCCCGATCCCTTTTGTCAGTCTTTTTCCTGTAAGTAGATTCTACCCACAATTAAATTTAACCCCAGAATGTATAATATTCAATAATTATATACTATTTTTGCGCCTAATTACATACTTACACGATGACGTTCTACGAAGGTCACAGCAACATGTTGGCTGAGAAATTGATTCTGTCCCGAGCTCTTTAACTCAAGCAGATTACGCAACAATTTTTCTCGGAGTGCAGCGTTAAATTTTTCATAACATTTACGCTTCATGCAGGTGCACGCCTTTCGCAGCTTTCGTGCCGCCACTTCTGTGCCATTTTTTCGAACATATGACAAGCCCTTCTCCTTGCGCAGCTTATTGGACAACTTTTTCGACACATTGATGGGAACCTCATCGTACTCTCTGTCGAGATCAGCAAAACCCATTTCATCAAATTTTTCGTAATTGTTTGCAGCATCTGTAATCAAATCAATAATACGTTAATCTACAATGTGTCACAAAGCATCGTTATTCTTATTTTTGTTCAATATCATAACTTTTTCATTATACACTGTGGTGCAAAAGTGTTCGGGTAAATGCCGATTTTCATACAAAATTGAGAGATTCCACACTACAACTATGGTTTACTTTAATGAAATAATTTCAAATTTGTACCCAAAACTACAAATATATTTATTTTGTATATACGAAGTATACGCAATGTTTTCGATCACAGGTCTGGGCTTGACAAGGCATTCCAAATCTGCAAAAGTAATCGGACAGCCGTAGGGTCTGGGACCATGTGGGCAGGGGGACCTGTTATGGGGACTTGTTGCTATGACTCAGTCAATTTTAAACCGATTGACTTGATTTTCACGACACGATCAGAAACGTACAGTACCTAGCCTTGTTCAAAAATTCAAGTCAATCGGTTTGAAATTGGCTGATTTATAGCAGCAAGTGCCTAAAATAGGTCCCCTGCCCAAATGGTCCCAGACCCTATCCCTTTGATTTACATGTGTGCCTCTGTCCGAACAAGTTTGCACATTTTGGTTGCCTTGTCACGCTCAGATCAGTCATCGGAAACATTTTGTACTTAGTATGTATATACAAAATTCAGCATATTTGCAGCTCCGTGTCACAATTCGAGCACAAAGCAAAGCATAGTTAGTCTGGGACCATTTGGGCAGGGGGACCTATTTTGGACACTTGCTGTTATAACTCAGTCAATTTCAAACCGATTGACTTGAATTTTTGAACAAGGCTAGGTACTGTACGTTTCTGATCGTGTCGTGAAAATCAAGTCAATCGGTTTAAAATTGACTGAGTCATAGCAGCAAGTCCCCAAAATAGGTCCCCCTGCCCAAATGGTCCCAGACCCTATAGTTCGATGCGCAAGGAATACTTACTCGCCAGATTATCTTCGTTCTCGTCTTCGTCGATGATGGATTGATTCCGGAATGACTCGAAGTATTCGAAAATTGAAAAGTCGTCCAACAAGCTCGCATCTCCTTGTGGCACAAAGTCCTCATCATCTTCATCGTCGTCATCATATTCGTGAGTCACAAGCTCTGCCTCATCGAAAGTTGAGCGTTCCTTACTGTTAACGTTTTTCGCTGCATCAGAGACTACGTGGTGTACAGATAGGGGGCTGTCCATAAACTACGTAGACTCTGAGGGGGGAGGGGGGGTTCTGATCAAAGTCTACGGTCCATACAAATTTCGAAAATTTTGTATGGAAGAAAGTCTACGAGGGGGGAGGGAGGGGTCTGAGAATGCCAAAATTGAGTCTACGTAGTTTATGGACAGCTCCTAGTGACGGATTCAACTGATCGAAATCCACCTGTGAGTTCTCCTTATCGCTATCGTCCTTCAATTCACCGAATTTGTCGTGGCGCTGGTGATGTATTGGATTCGAGATGTTCAAATCGGCCTGCGACAGTACGAGTCTGCGCTTCGCACCAGGCCAGACGACTCCTACAGGTAAAAGTTCAATTTAAAATAGGTTTCACGCAAAATCTGATTTCGAAAGTACCATGGTTTTCCTCGATTCGCTTGTGGTGTCCATACAGTGATTGTCTTGCAGACGTTGACAGTAAAACTGCAAAATAATAAAAGTTAATATAATGGGGGATCTGACTGTAATTATGAGCACAAACCTTTTTCAGGAGTTCGTCTATCATGACATACGAAGTTTAATGCACCGTATGTTGAAGGCAATGGTCGTGTTTCTCGTGGTATCTTCACTACCAAATTCATTGGCTCAATTTCTTCGTTGCGCAAGAAACAATCGAGAGGCGATTCCTCGGAACAGGATACCGATAAGTCCAACGGTTGCATGTTCCTTGGATCGCCATAGTGCGAAAGAGGCGTCGACGAAACGATCTTGGAAAACGATATGCACGATGTGTTCATAGGCGACCAGTTCAATGGTGTTACATTGTGGGAGCGTAGTTCAGATGAAGCAAACGATAGTTTTCGCTTGGGAATCGAATGTTCGAATCGGCCGGCGTTGCTATTGGATACGGGGGGTTTCATTGCAACTTCATGTAGCTTGTATCTCGTAGCACGTTCTGGTGGTGTATACAAGCGTACTGCAGGATTCGAAGAAGAACGATTGGCTGATTCTGGGTTCTTGCCTGCAAGAGAAGATTCGAGAAACAAATTGTGGTGCATACTCCATGCATGGAATGTATTAGTTAAAAATACCTGTCACATCTGAGCTGGAAGCGTCTCCAAATGAACGGCTGGATATTTCAAGCGCTGTATCCGTGCGGGAGGTGTCCATGGATGCACATGTTGGAACGGATTGACTTTCTGGAGAATTTTGGGCACTGGGGTTCGGACGCAGGTTTTTGATCAGAGCGTTAATGATTAATCATAAATTTAATCATGATTAATGATTAATGATTAAGATTAATCAAAATCATTAATCATAATCACAAAAAAATCTTATTCAATCATTAATCATAAATCTTAATCACACTGTTTTTGCAATCCAATCATTAATCAGTAATCATAATCATAAAAAAAACCCTGATTAATCCACCTAGTGGTGATAGCGCCTTTCTCGTCGAATATGTACTCATGATGTCGACGTAAGCCGAAGTGTTCCTGAATCCTGAGAATACTTTATTGAGAAAAGCAAGAATTTTATCAAAGCCATTACCGAATAGAAAAACTTATTGATGACGCATATTCCGACGTTATGTTCAACGTATAGGCAGAGCTTAAAAATATCAGAGCCCTCAGTTGACTGCTTGACCACCTTCACTGTCATTAGAGGCCAATCAATATGATGACGATGATTACAAGCTAAGATATAACCTTTTTCACAACCACAGATCACTTTGGGGTCGTCGACAAAGTTTTATCTGTACACTTCAGGCTATATTTTATTATCGCTGATTACAAGATCCATGTAAAATTGAACAAAAAAAATGCAAGCAAGTGAAATTTCCCAACCTAAATCCCAATCAAATTTCAACCACAGCGAGGGGGCAACCAGTCACATCAGAATTTTGTGTAGTAACTTTAGACGCAAAAGGGGATTGAAAAAAATGTTCAGGGTTGTTTCGATTAAATTTTAATTTTCCCATCCAACGTTTACTGTAAGGATGAGTAGGAATCTAAAATAGTGTGATTTGATGAGTTCTGAGATCACTTTAGTTTTGTCATGATGAAGAGAACAATTACACATATCTATCGCTTGCTATGATTTTACTCACTTTCGTAGTTCCGGCAATGCACCCAAAGTTGGTTCTGTAATACTGCTGGTAGTCTCTAATGTGGTTTGAGCCTATTTTCTTGCTAACCGGAAATCAGGTTATCAAAAAAGCCGCGATTTGACGTGTGGCATGCATTAGTTTGGTGAACTTTTGTATATGGCCACTTCCGGCGGGACACCCGGTACCACAAACACTACCGGTAGTAACTTATGTAGTCTGTGCCTATTTTCTTACTAACCGTTCATCAGGTAATCGAAAAGGCCGTGATTTGAAGCACCGAATGCATGAGTTTGGTTCAATTTTACATTTTACCACTAACGGCGAGACATCTGGAACCAGGACAGTACCAATTGTCCCAAATATGACATGAAACTAGTTTCCTCTAACTGTTCACCCGATTTCCTAGAAAGCCACGAATTGATGTGTCACATGCATGGGGTTGGATCATTTTTACATTTTACCAATTCCAGCAGGACACCCGGAGCCGGTTCTGGAACACTACCGGTAGTCTCTAATGTGATCTGAGACTATTTTCTTGCTGATCGTTCTTCAGGTTATCGAAAAAGCCGGTATTTAATGAGCCGCACGCATGTGTTTGGTTTCCTTCCACATTCGTTCACTTCCGGCGAGACACCCGGAATCGGTTCTGGAACACTACTGGTTTTCCCTAATGTGGTCTGAGATTTTTTTGTTAACCGTTCATCAGATTACCTAAAAAGCTGCGATTTGATGTGTCACATGCATGGGTTTGGTTCTCTTTTACATTTGACCACGTCCGGCGGGACAACTGCAACCGGTTCCGGAACACTACCGGTAGTTTCTAATGTAGTCTGGTTCTATTTTCTTGCTAGTCGTTCATCGGGTTTTCGAAAAAGCCGCAATTTGATGTGTTGCATGCATTACTTTGGTTCACTTATGTATTTGGCCACTTCCGGCGGAACACTCGGAATCGGTTCCGGAACACCACCGGTTCAGACATGGTCTAAGACTCTTTTCCTGCTTACCGTTCATCAGGTTATCAGAAAAGCCACAATTTGGTGTGTCGCATGCATGGATTTGGTTCACTTTTGTATTTGGCCAATTCCGGCGCGACACTCGGAACCGGTTCCGGAACACTACCTGTAGTTTCTAATGTGGTGTGAGCCTATTTTCTTGCTAACCGTTTACCATGTTATCGAGAAAGCCGCGATTTGATGTGTCGCGTGCATAGGTTTGCTCCACTTTAATATTTGGCCACTTCCGGCGGGACACCCGGAACCGGTTCTGGAACACCACCGGTTCAGATATGGTCTGAGAGTATTTTCCTGCATACCGTTCATCAGGTTATGGAAAATGCCGCGGTTTTATGTGTCGCATGCATAGGGTTGTAGCATTTTCATATCTGGCCCCTTCCTGGGGTACCGGTCCGGAACACCTAAATGGCCATAACTCCGGAACGGCTGGACCGATCCGAACCAATTTCAATAGGAAACAATGGGACCAGATTCCACGTCGAAGGAACCGTCGGTCATTAAAATCGGTTGAGGTTTACTGCCAAAAAGTGATGTGAGTTTATTTTGTACACACACATACTCACACACACACATACACACACACACATACATACACACACACAGACATCACCTCAATTCGTCGAGCTGAGTTGATTGGAATATGTGACTCGACCCTCCGGGCCTTCTATCAAAAAGTCATTTTTGGAGTGAACATATAGCCTTTCCAGTACACTTAGTGTACGAGAAAGGCAAAAATTATAATCAATCATTAATCATTCATCACCAAAAATGATTCATCATATAAAATATATGATCCAATTTAAATTGGTTTAAATGCTGTTCTAAATAATATAATTTATGATTCTTTTTTCAAAAATCTCTCGGACAGAGCTACCTTTTACTTTTGAAACTTCAAAAACATGTTAAACAATAAATATAATTTAATCATTTCCAGTTTTTTGTGATTGATTAATCATGATTAATCATGATTTTTAATCAATGAGCCATTTTTAATCATTAATCATAATCAATAATCACAGATAAAACCAATTTTAATCATTAATCATAATCTTTAATCATCCTTAAAATCAAATTAATCATTAATCATAATCAATAATCACCAAAATTGGAATTTTAATCATCAATGATTAATCATGATTAAAATTTTTGTTAATCATGAACGCTCTGTTTTTGATAATGCTGTTGTAGGCACTCAGCGTAAACTCGGTTCCATCGATGAATTCAACTATAAAAATGTATTCCTTGACAAATCCATTTCAAAAGCAGAATCAAAAGCAACTTACTTGGCACAATTCCTTCCGACATCGCGACATTGATTCGATAGAACTTGTAAATGAATGGAAATTTTGCTCCGCGATGCTACGGCGTAACAACACACGATGTAAATAAACAATAATAATTGCACGGCGAAATTCGAGTTTTGACACATTAGCGGGCGAAAACAATCGGCGAAATGGCAACCATTTATTTGAAAAGGGCGTTTTTTCTAATTTTTGTATTCACTGTACGCGTGTGTTTTATCGAAAATGAAACTAATAAAATGGTCGAAAATGAAAAAAAAAACTATTGAAAATATTTGCAAGTTTCTTTACTCTGCATTTTCATCAAAATTACATGGATTCAAAGGATGGTAAATCTGAAGGGCATAACAACAAAATAATTGGTGCTTTTACAGATCTGGAAATACGTCATTATTTTAAATTCGTTTTTGAGTAATATAAAATCGTTTTTGGTGTGATTTTGAAAGTAATTAGAAGGATTTAAATAGATTCTTTTCAAATATGAAGTAATCTGATTTGTTGACATTTTGGCTCTTCCGCCCTTTTCACATGTTTGTCTAGAAATGCAAACTTCGTCAGGATGGAATGCAATTGGAGTGATTTAGAAACCCTACAACAGCACATTTCCTATCCATTTAAACGATTTTGGAACCAGTTCAAGGTAAGATCGTTGCATACATTAGGGCGTTTTATAGATTGTGAAGATTCTCAAAAATAACGGTTACAAGGCTTTCAGTCATTTATAAAAAATATAAAGTTGTGCGGCTGTATTGTTGTTTATCCATATTTCACTGAGTGCCATTAAGTAGCCCAAGAAGATTGATCGCCATTTCCAAGAATGTATTTAGCTCGTCACTTAATCAAGTTCGAAGTTCTTTAAGGCTTTAAGGGCCTATCGGCCAGTACGGAATGTTGAATTGGCAATGGTTGTCGTTCTTCTTGAAGCAGGTGGTGAAGATATGTTTATGACACTTGACATATTTTGTCTTCAAGCTAGATTGAATATACCCGGTATCCGTAAGTCTCTGACAAATCTCCGACGCTGACCGAACAGAGATCCGAAATGAGCTGTACGGTTCCAAGCATACTTTAATCGATTGCCTCACGAGGATCGTTGCCCAACAAAATATGTGCGTGAGAACAGTAGCGGTGCTGAAATTCGATCCGCTTAAAGACGACAACATTATATTTGCCAAATGATGATGATGATGATGATGATGATGATGATGATGATGATGATTGTGTACCCACCATCAGCGCAAGGATTACCTATGGCTGCAGAGTCATACCGGAACGGAATGATCTACCTGATGGTTTGTTGTAGCAGGGTAAGCTAAATTCACTGGAGACCTTCGGAAAACAACATGATAATTGTTATCTCGTGACAAAGTCTGGCCACCCCACGAACATTTGCCCGGAAACCAGTTCATTTAACTTCCTTAGGCTACCCCTCCGAAATCCCCATGTATGTCATGTTCAAATATAAAAAGTAATAATAAGGAACGAACTCACCGGGTAATCCTGACCAGCTGGTTTTCTATGTTTGGCTTTGGTCTCAGCATTTCCGAACTCGGAATAACGACGGACACGAGCACCACGATGCGGGCAATGTGGTCTCTTGCCACCGAGCCATCGTCGATCGTTTACACAAAGTGCGAACAAAAAACACAAAGAAAAATACGAAAACGCGGGAACGACGAAATGCGGCATGTTTCAGCCTCCGCGCCCTGCTTGGTACTGACGACCGACGACCGTTCACTCTTCCATCAGCGTTCCACCCAAGTACGAACGAAAACACAAAGAAAAATACGAAAACGCGAGAACGACGAAATGCGGCATGTTTCAGCCTCCGCGCCCTGCTTGGTACTGACAACATTATATTTGCCAAATGTGCTCAATCTTTGCGATGTCAACAAATGCATTATCTTACTAAAATAAATACAGCTTACAGGATCTTCATTAACCAACGTGGCTCTTTGTTACGCAGTCAGTTCCTGCATAATACCCATGAGAACGTTGCCACTGTATCCTTAAGCAAGCCGATGCATGAGCTTGAGCAAATGGGGCCACTTGATTCCGTTCGAGCGCAGTGTGAGGAACTTAGTGGGCTTTCCCAATTGGGGCATCATGGCCGAAAGATCTTTCTCCGTTGCTGCCAATATTGGACAGAGTTCGGTATCGGCTTGAAAAAGGAAAGATTGCGCTCAATGCATTGCTCCATGAAATCCCGGTCATTGAGACTGGCACGTGTGATGTTTGCGGTTCCCATTGCATTGCATTGCATAGCCATGTATAAAATGTGTTGCGGTTTTGCCCCTCGGCTGCTCCTACGCCTAGTTTTACTGGATGTCATAATGAAGTATGTAACCCCCTCAACTGCCATGAATTTTCGTGGATGGCCGTATTACATTGCAGGAAACACAAGCTCTTCGGCGTGTTCGTCGTAGATTATGGACAGGGGAACTTTGCTCTGGATGGGCGCAATCTCCAAGCTCTTGTCCTCATTCCATAGAAGAGTCTCCTGCTGACCAAGCGGCAACTCTGACCCGATGGCCCATGCGGTTGTCTCCAGTTCCATACGGTCATCTCTGGTGTTTTGGCCTAGTCCTTCGAATACATTTTTGATCGATGGTTATGTCGTAGTGCCGGTACATCGGCGTCGTGATCAAATAAGACAGCCAAGATTTAACGGTGGCTTTCTTAGTGAATCCCGATAAGTACGATGACTTGTGAATGACGTGTTTCTTGATAAACACGTTGAACGCTTGATCATCATTCAGCTGACGGGGAAGAGAGTATAGCATTTCTGCCACATCTACGGTACAGTTGATCAATGGCCTAATTATTGATGAATAAAGTTCATGTTACGTACATCAACTTCATGTTTAACTGACGCAAAACTCAATCGGCGAATCTGTATAAATAGCAAACGGGGGGAAATCAGTCTTTCCGTGAAAACATCCAGTGCAGGCAATCCAGATGGCTTATTTGGAAACTCAAAACCGTTCGAATTTGACATCGCTGGAACTTTACCTTTCTTCAAGTTGGCACGACAGGTTTGACACGCGGAGAACCCATCAACAGCAGCGAAATATTCAATGTTGATAAGCACGGTTGCAGCTACTTGTGTCAAATACTTTGAATCGTTTCAAACCAAAGCCGACCACACACATCACAGACAGCACCGAACGCGTTTCCATTAATCGCTTGTTGAATTCGTGATTAGCGCGATCAAAATCAGGTTGCATAAGATCTATAAAATGTTATTTTGCAATTAAAGTTTGATTACATTAAAAATCCAATAAGTTATTCTTAATTATAGTAAAAACTTACTTACCCTGGCAGTTCGGAAGTTCAGGGAACGAGGTATCAACCTCCATGATCTGCACCGGTGTATGCACGCCGTCCAAACGGTGAATAATGCGTTGTCAAATGTAAAACACCATGAAATAAGTGATTGGAGTGTTGCATGCATCACGGTGTTTACTCGACGTTATTAACGTTATTAATTCAAACGAATTAATGCACAAGTAGGGTTCAATGTGTGAAAATTGAAAACAGCCAAGCCCTGTCACAGGGCCCTTGTATGGAATAGCTGCTTATCGCATCCATAATGCATTCAATATAACTTGACGAAAGCTGTAGCGTAAAAGATCATAGCCCAAGAGAAGTTCCAGGAGTAATACCGTGATTAATTTCTATAGTAATCCGTAAATAAAAGCTCTAGAATAATTCCTGGATGAGTCTCTAGAAAAATCTCTTGAAGGATCGAAGGATTTTCTGGAAGTATCCTAGGAACAGAAGAATCCTAGCTAGAAGGGCAGGAGAAATCCCTAGAGGGATTCCTGCAGGTATCACCTTGAAAATTTCTTGACGAGACCTACAAGAGGCATTCCTGAAACATTAGAAGCAGCAGGAAACTTTTTTTTAATTTTTTATTATTGTGTATTTTAACTTATGCTTATTCTACACATAAGCAGGAATCGCTTATGGAATCCCAAAAGGAGTTCCTGGATGAAAGGATTTCCTGGAATAATTCAATAAGAAATATTTGGAGAAATTCCAGGAAAACCTTTAGGATTTCCAGGAGGACACACTGAAGGTACTTTGGCAATGCTCCTAGGAAGATTGCCTTGAAGAATCCCAGCAAGTTTTGAAGGAATCCCTGGAGAAATTCTTTGAATAATTCCTAGAAAAAATAACGGAAGATATTACAGCAAGAAATTTTGGAAGAGTCCTAGGAGGAATTGCTGGAAGAACCACAGTAGGAACTGCATGAGAAATCCAGCTGAAATTCCTGGAGGAAGACCAAGTGGAATTCCTGGAGAAATCCCATGAAAAATTTATGAGAGAATCCTTGGATAAATATCTTCCACAAAAATGCCTGGAGGATCACCGGAGAGCTTCTGAAGAAATCACAGGAAAAATCTCAGGAGGTATTGTTAAAAGGATTTTGGGGTGTATCATTGTAGAAATCTCAGCAGAAATCCTAGGAGGTATTGCTGGAGGAAACTATACAAGAATTTATAGAGAAACCCCATCAGGAATGCCTGGCGGAATGAAAAGAAAAAATCCTAGGAATGCCAAGAGAAGTCCCTGCAAGAACCGGTAGAGGTATTCTAGAAGAATCTTTAGAGAAGGTCCTAAAGGAATCGCGAGAAATTTCTGAATAAATATCAGGAAGATTTCTCGGAAGAATTCCAGCTATAATGCTAGGATAAATTCGTAAAGGAATGACAAGAAGAATATCTGGACGTATCATAGTAAGAATTTCTGAAGGAATTGGAAGAACCTTAGGAGGAGTTGTTTGAGCTTGAGGAAGGCCAAAGGGAGTTTCTGCAGGAATTCCATGAGGAATTTCTATAAGAATTCCTGAATGAGTCCTTGGAGAAATCCCTGGTAGGACAACCAAAGAAATTTCTGCAAGAATTCCAGGAAGATTACCTGGAAAGATTCCAACAAAAAAGCCAGGAGAAAGCTCTAGAAGAATCCGTAGCATTATTTCGGAACTACCATAGTTAGAATGTATTAAGGAAGAATAAGCTGGAAGAACCGCAGGAATTGCTAGAAGAATCCCATCTGGAATAACTGGAGAAGCGCTTCCCAAAATTGGGAAGCGGACCTTGGGAGTTTGGGAAGCGCGGATCTGGAGGAATTCCTAGAATTCAGGGAGGTACCATAGAAGTAATTTCTAGAGAAATCCTTGAATCATGAATGCCGGGGGTATCCTAAAAGAAGTTCCTCTACCAAGTGCCCGGAAGAATACCTACAGTTCTCCTTGAAAGAATCGGTAGAAGTATACTGGAGGAATCCCTAATAGAATACCAGGAGGAATTTTTTGAGGAATCTCAGAAAGATTTCCCGAAAGTATTGCAGCATGTAAATATGCCAGGTGAAATCCCTAGAAGAATTTCTGAAGGAGTTATAATGGGAATTGCTTAAAGAATTCCAGTCGGAATTCTTGGAGGAAAGCCAATAGAAGTTCTTGGAGAAATTCCCTGCGGAATTTCTGGAATAACCTCTGGAGGAAGTCCTGGTTAAATCCTTGAAGAGATCTCTGGAATTTTTAGAAAAATCCCAGGATGATTTTCTGGAAAAATTTCCGAAAGAACTTCCCTAGTAGAATTCCCTAGTAGGTACCCGGCAGAACAGAGAGCGGTACAGGGTTGCAAGAGCAGAAGAGAAACGAATCCACCGCAGGAAAAAACGGCAACACGAAGAGAGTGTTATTGCTGAAGCGCAGGAAAGTATGGACAGGAACGATATGCGGAGATTTTATGAAACTGTCAATGGCGCGCGGCACAAGACCGCGCCAGTGCCCGCCATGTGCAATGACCGGGAAGGAAATTTGCTGACAGACAAAACAATGGTGGCAGCCAGGTGGAAGGAGCACTTCGAAGATTTGTTGAATGTGTTGTGACTGCAGATTAGAACATCCCTATTTGCTAAACGATAATTCCTCTCTTCCACTCGAACAGATCACAGGTCAAGTATGTGTATGAAATGAGAATAAAGAAAGTAGAAGTACTTTGAACATGACTCAAGCTGGATGTGTTTTAATTAAGAATTTCAACATGTCTTTCCTACCGGTCTTATGTCTTTTCCGCGTCTTATTAAGTTCGTTTTCTCGGTTAATACAGTGGCGACGAAGGTGAATAATGGATTTCATGTGTTTTGCTTTTAATTTTCACGACCCCGTGCTTTAGCATTTTGGCGTGATTTAAAACTATGTGCCCCAGACAGTGAATATTGTTTTGCTCATGGCCGTGGATAAGCAACCTTGTGTGTGATTTTTTTGTAGTTTTGGTTTAGATTGGCGTTGATTGAACGTGATTTTGTGTTTTTACCAAAGCTATTTTTATGTAATTTGCATGATATGCAATTTTTTTTTTTTTGGGTACTATTGTCCCTTTTTACACAATGTGTTGAGCTTACTCCATTTTATGCATGCCACCACATACCAACACTCTGACAAGATCAGATGATGAGAGCGATGAGAGAGCAATGAGTGCCATTTTACCATCATTTTTTTGTGTGGCTTTTAGCTCTTCGCCTATTTTTTTAGGTCTGTGTTTTGTTGGTTGGTGGAGACTACGGCTTTTGTTTTGTCATTTGGCTGAGCAAGATATTTTGGATGGGTGCATTTGTTTTGTTTATATCAGATATTGATATATTTGAGATTGCAAAAACACATTATTTTTATTTGGACCTGGAGATATGGAGTACCTACAGTCATCGTTTCATCGTGTATCAAGCCGTATTTAGAAGATGTTTTTCTGGACCTGCTGCTCCTGTTATAAAAAGGCCAATTGATTCAATGCTGCTACTAGTTTTTTTTATTACAACGCTTTACTAATGTACATAACGTATATGCAGATGATTAGTGCTAATCGACCATTATGGACAGGATAGTTTGGTTTAGTCAGTGATGAACGGTGAAATGTATGTGGTAGACACGAGATCAGATATTTATTGGTAAATGTTATACCTAAAGCAATATTGTACGACCTGCCCAGAGGAATAGTATGTTTATTCACATAAGTAGAAGGTGAAGACAATGAGTTCTTGTAAATCATAAGAAAAGCCAGCTTGAACTTGAACACATAAATTAAGTAGTATTTTTCGATGGATTATATGTAGAAGTTTGTAAATGTCTATATTTTGTATGCCATCGATAGGAAATGCATAGCTATTTGTTTACGTTTTATGCATGCAGATTGAGAAAATTGAATTAAACTTAAAGAAAGCTTATGTTTTAATGGTAATAAGGAAGATTATTATTCGCTACTTTTCAATTGGATATGTGTATTTATTGGACTTCATGTGTGAACTATGACATAATTTCAAAGAAACCATATTATAGGCTTTCAGATGCCTGTGTTTAAGTAGAATATAATTATAAGCGATAAGTTGTATCTATAGGATGGAGGAGTTGTTGTGACTGCAGATTAGAACATCCCTATTTGCTAAACGATAATTCCTCTCTTCCACTCGAACAGATCACAGGTCAAGTATGTGTATGAAATGAGAATAAAGAAAGTAGAAGTACTTTGAACATGACTCAAGCTGGATGTGTTTTAATTAAGAATTTCAACATGTCTTTCCTACCGGTCTTATGTCTTTTCCGCGTCTTATTAAGTTCGTTTTCTCGGTTAATACAGAATGGTAGCAGCGAAGGAGCACCCAGGAACAGGATTAACATAATGGATGACAGTCAAGCAGTGGAACCACCAACACTGGATGAAATTAAAAAGGCCCTTAAGGAGCTGAAAAACAGCAAGGCTGATGGGAAGGACGAGATCCCGGTCGAACTTCTTAAGCACGGAAGCGAGCAGCTACATCAATCAATCCATCAGATTATTATAAAGATTTGGGAGGATGAAGAATTGCCACTAGTTGGTTGGATGGCCTCATATGCCCAATCTACAAGAAAGGGCACAGACTGGAGTGTGCCAATTACAGAGGGATTACCCTTTTAAATTCGGCGTATAAGATACTGTCGCGTGTCCTGTTCAACAGACTGCGACCTCTTGAGGAGTCCTTCGTCGGCGAATACCAGGTTGGTTTTCGTGAGGGCCGATCAACGACGGATCAAATGTTTACCCTGCGGATGATCCTAGATAAATTTCGGGAATATAACTTGCAGACTCACCATCTGTTCATTGATTTTAAAGCAGCGTACGATTCAGTGAAAAGAAATGAGCTTTGGCACATAATGTCAGAACATGGTTTTCCGGCGAAACTAATTAGGCTGATACGCGCAACGCTGGATGGATCAAAATCAAGTATTCGGATCGCGGACGAAGTGTCTACGTCGTTTGTGACCTTGGATGGATTGAAGCAGGGGGATGCTCTTTCAAATTTATTGTTCAACATTGCACTCGAAGGAGCGATTAGGAGGTCAGGCGTGCAGAGGAATGGCTCTATCATCACACGGTCGCACGTGCTCCTCGGTTTTGCGGACGATATTGATCTCATCGGCATCGATCGTAGGGCAGTGGAGGAAGCTTATGCTCCTCTGAAGAGAGAGACAGCGAGGATAGGATTGACGATTAACTCTACCAAGACGAAGTACATGATAGCGGGTAGAGACAGAAGCAGGCCTAGTGGTGTTAGTGCTGAGGTAGTGATTGATGGGGAAGTGTTTGAAGTTGTTGAAGAATTTGTTTATCTTGGAACACTTGTGACATGTGACAATGACGTTTCCCGTGAAGTGAAAAGGCGTATTGCAGCTGCGAATAGGGCCTTTTACGGATTGCGTAGCCAGCTTAGGTCCCGTAACTTGCAAACGCAAACAAAATTCGCTCTGAATAAGACGCTGATTCTTCCGGTTGCCCTCAACGGTCACGAAGCGTGGACGTTAAAGGAGGTAGACCGAAAAGCTTTTGGAGTTTTTGAGCGCAAAGTGCTGCGGACAATTCTCGGTGGAAAACAAGAAAATGGAGTGTGGCGCAGATGCATGAATCACGAGTTGTACCAAGTGTACGAAGATGCGAATATTGTGAAACGTATAAAATACGGCAGACTTCAGTGTGCTGGACACGTAGTGCGAATGTCGGAAGAAAGAATAGCGAAAACAATATTCAGCAGAGAACCCGGTAGAGGTAGGCGACTTCGTTGGCGGCCGCAAACTCGCTGGCTGCACGCGGTTGAAGAAGATCTACGATCCCTACACGTTCGGGGAAACTGGAGGAACATCGCCCAAGACCGACGAAGATGGTGCTCTACTATACGCTCGGCATTGGAGTAAAGTTACTTTGTAGCCAACAAGGTATCAAGGTAGGTAGTAGAATTCCTGAAGGTATCACAGTGGGAATTATTGGAAGAGTTCTAAGAGAACTTGCTGGAATCCTAGCCTCATTTCCCGGAGGAAGGCCAATATAAGCCAATATAAGCCAATAGAATCTCTGAATAAAATATCTGGAGGAATTCCTGGAAGAATCACCGGAAGAAACTTCTGAAAAAATCCCAGGAAGGTTGTCCTGAAAACCCCACCAGGAATTCTTGAAGAAATCCCAAGATATTTTTTTAGAAGAATCCCTAGAAGAATTCCAAGAAGTACCATAGTAAGAATTTCGAAAAAAATACTATGAGAAATCGCTGGATCAATCTCCGCTGAAATTTCTAGTATGTACAACCCCATTTGAACTGCCTGGAGAATCCTGAGAAACGTTTATCAAAGAAATATCGGGAGAAATCCATAAAGGAAGCCTAGAAAAATCACTGTTTGAATAGATAAAGGTACTACTGGAGGAATCCATGGAGAAATCTGTTGATTGTTCTTACCAATATCCAAAACGCCAAAACGTGCAACAGGTGTATAAGTAATTCCGGGTGTGTATAAGTTTTGTTCAAATATGCCTTCAATAAATATTGAAATTTATTGTGTGAAACTCTAAATATTAGGTGACTCAAGGAAAAATTCAAGGGGGTGCCAAATTTGTTTCCAATTCCTGGAGGAATCTCTGAAGGAACCGCTTGAGCAATTCCTGAAGGAAATGCTGGAACAACTTTTAAAGAAATCCTTGCCGAAATTTCTGAAGTAATTCTAGTAATATTCAAGAAGTCTCTAAAGTATCGCTGAAGAAATTTCAGAAGCAATTTAAAAAAAAATCTGAAGAAAATTCTAATTACATTTCTGAATGAATTTCGGAAAAAAAGGAATATTTTTAGAATCCATAGATGGATTTTTTGAAGATGTTACGGAAAGAAACACTGGAAACTCCCGGTGGAATACCTAACAAAACCTCTTGAGATATTGTTGGAAAAAAAAAATCCTGGAGAAATCCCCAAACAAAAATTCTAAACATTTTTTAATGAACTCCTTGATAAATCCATAGAGAAATTCATAGAGGTATGCTTGGAGGAAATCCTGGAAGAGTTTCTGCGAAAATACATAGAGGAATACTCAGCGGAATTTCTGATGAAATCTCTGTGTCAATTTTAGCAGGAATCTTTACAATAATGTCTTTCAGCCTTTCCATAGCAATCCTCTGTAGAAGTCTGCCAAATCTGTAGGAAATTTTCTTTGAGGATTTCCAAAGACTCTCTTAAGAAATTCTTGAAGCAATTTCTAAAAGAGAAATATTTTGAAGGAATACCAAAAGGAATGTGAATAAGTTTTGGGAATTTCCTTAATAATCTGTTGTAGAGAATTCCTAAAGCAATCTTTGGAGACAGTTCTTTAGAAAGTTTCTAAGGAAAAATTTGAAAGAGTTTTGAGCTTCTGATTCTCAATGTTTTCGTGAATCATATTCTGAAAAAAAATTATGGAATATTTTTAAGAAACTTCATGAAAGGTTTTCTAGATGAATGCTTTGAAAAAAAAATCGGGAAGAATCTCTATTAAAGAAATCCGAAGAAATTCATAGATAAATTTCTGGAACAATCTATGCAAAAATTTTTGAACCCATTTTTGGAAGCTATCCATGCAAGACTTTCTTAAGGTGTTCTTGGTGAAATTTCTAAATGACATTCTAAAGTTTAGAGGAATCTCTAGAAGATTTTGTGAAAAAATTCTGACTGAATTTTGTAAGGATTCCCTGGATGATTTTTTGAAGTAAATCTACGAGCAGTTTCCAAAGAAGTCCCTGACAGAATTTCATTAAAAATCTAGGGAAGATTTTATCAAGAGCTCGTGAAAGATTTTTTAAACGAATCCTAGGATTGATTTCAGCAAGGGTCCATGGAAGATTTATCGAAAAATCTGTAGAAGTTCGTTCAAAAACATCCTTGGAGAAATTGGTGAAGAAATCCATGGAGGAAAATCTGGAGATATTTTTGAAGAAATTATTGGTCGAATTTATAATAAAAATGTATAAGAAAAACCATGGGAGATTATCTGAAATTACCCCTGAAAAAAAATGTGAAGGAACTCCCAGGGTAGTTTCTATAAGAATGCCTGGAGAAAATTCCCGAATGGTTCTCACATTTTTTTAAGAAACCCTGGAGAAATTCCTAGAGAAATCCCAGGAAGATTTTTTTACAAAAATTTAGATTAAAAAAAATCTTTGAAGCAATTTCTAAAGCAAACCCCGCAGAAAGTTTTGGAATAAATCATTGGGGGATTGATTGAGAGAATGCTTAAAGGAATTTCCGAAAGATTTTTCGGATAAAAACTGAAACAGTCTCAAAAAAGGTAAAGGAGGAATTTCTACAACAAATCATTCACATCTCTTTCTGAAAATTCTGAAGAAATTCTTAGAAATTGGAAGTTACTGTGGGAATATTTGGTGAAATCCTTGGAAGAATTTCCAAAGTATCCCAGTTCAAATTTTTGAAGGAATTTTTGAAACATTTTCTGAAAAATAGTTTCTGAAGGCATCGCTGAATGTTTTATTAAGGGAATCTCTGGGGAAATTTCTGAATAAATGTCTAAAGATATTTCTGAAGGAATCTCTGATCGCATTTTTGTAAGAATCCCTATAGAGCTTCCTCTATAAAGGAATTTCTACTCATATCCATGGATATTTTGTTTGGAAAAAAGGGAAAATTTCAGAAGTAAATCATGCAAGACGCTTTGATAGAATTTTTTGTGAAATTTATAGAATAAAAGGAATATCTAAACAAATCTATGAAGAACGTATTCATGAAAGATTTTTTGAAAGATCCGTGAAGGATTTTTTGGCGAAATGCTTGGACAAGTTTCCACAAATAAAAATAGAATAGAAGAATTTCTGAATTTTTTTTTGTAGATTTTCTAATGAAAGCTCCAAAAGATTCTCGTACGAATGCCTAGAGCAGTTTATGAATAAATGACTAAAGGAATTTATGAAACAATCCCTGTGTGAATTTCTCGAACAATCTCTGAAATGATTTGTGAAAAATCATGGAGGAATTGGTGAAGCAAATCTTGCCAAATTTCGTTAAAAAAATCTTTGTGGCTCTTCTGGAGGAACACATGGAAGATTTTCTGAAACATTCTGTAATATGATTTGATGTGGAAAGTTTTGTTCGGAGACCGTCGTAATCAAGTTGAAAATTCTGGGTTCACTTAATTTAATTTAACACCCCAGAATTGCAACAAAAGACGACCAAGTAGATAGCGGCACAAACCTACACTATTCGTACAGAAAGATCGTTCGGCAAATACAGCACAACCTGTAATCACGGTTATCAGGTGCTTGTCATTGTCACGAATCTTTAAATTTCCGAAGGAACCCTTTGAGGAAGTGCAGATGCCTGGAGGAATTTAGGAACTTTTTCAATTTTTTGGGACATTTATGCAAATAAAGCTATTGTGTATGTCCATTGCTCAAAATATTGGCTTTTGAATCAACCATACATAGTTTTGCAGACAAAAGATTTCGATCGTAACAAAAAAGCGAGATAGTGTTTTATTCGTTATTTAGCGAAAATTACTAATATATGCCAAAAACTCCGAGCCTTTTATCGAAAACTCAATTTTCATGCAATTTTTATATGTTTTGGTACATTTTGGTATAAAATTTACATAAAAATAAAATAAAAAAATTTGCTTCGATTTTATGTAAAATTCGATTTTATAGACATTTCAAAAATTGAAATGTCCACTAAATCGAGGTATACCTGTATGCGGAATATATGCAGTAGAGATATCACTCCTGCTAACCAGGGATGGGAACACTCACTTGCAAAGAGTTAGACTCACTTGCTATTTTCTGAGCAAAGAAGCGTGCATTCAAAAAACGATGTATGGACGAGATTTGCCTTGTGGGTTTGTCAACAAGTTCGCCGAATAGAGAAGAGTTCGCACACACATGCCAAAGTCGTGACAGTGCTGTGAAACCGACTCTCCAAGTGGTAAGTGCAATTTACATTCACCTCGTGGAGAGTTGCCATCGCTGCTCCCTCACGACTCCGGTATGCGTGTGCGACCCCTACTTTATTCGGCAAACATGTAGATAAAACCACAAGGCAAAATTCGTCCATACTTCGTTTTTTGATTGCACGAGCTGAGAAAACAGCAAATGGGTGTAACTCTTTGCAAGTGAGTGTTCCCATCCTTGCTGCTAACATTGTTGAAAGGATTTGTACGGCGGACAAGAAGGATTCCGTTTCTTCCACGGCCTCCAGAATCGTACTCGAACTACAGAGAAAATGGAGGACCGAACAGCAATTTGGGGAGTACTCATGGACGGTCCCTCCCCTGTCGAAGTCATCCCTAACAGGCGTACCACAAAGGTAAAGAAGAGAGAAAAAGAGGTTTTAGTCCCTGACAATACCCGAGGACCCATCTCTTGTGTATATGAACAGCAAGTTTCATCATTCTTTAAATAGGGACTGCAGCCGACTGGTAAGCTCTACATGAAACTGCATATAAAATTTAGGGTATGTGTGCCACCAGTAATCTCACGCTCCCATATCCATCCTATTCAAAAACAAGCGATTACGGCACCGATAAATTCCGTTCTTTTTGTTTTCATGGGTGCTCACTTCTAACAAAAAAAAAAAAAATACAAAAATAATAAACAAAACAAACAGCGCTTCAATCCTTTGTTTTTCGTAGGATGAAAATTGTAGCCACATGCTTAAGAAGGGAACCAATACCCTATATGCATTCAAAAATCAAATAATTTGCCCATCGAAGGTTGACAGTTTAACGGCAAGATGCCGGATCGTATCGGAATTCGAATCCAGTTGTATCGACATAGTCTCGTTGTACAAAAAATCAACAACAGGTAAACAAAAAACGCAATGTGTGAATAGTTTGATGCTGGCTCTCTGCAATAGCAAATAAATACCAATGTATTCTTTTTTACTCACTTGTTCCAACGGTGGCACAGTTGCAGAGTACACAGCCAACACCCTTTGAATTAAAAACTTAATTCAATTTCTAGTTATTAAATCCATTCTAGCTAGGCGCACACTGAAACCGACGTTGCACAAAAATGACCAAACTCAAAATATGTTCACCCTTTACGTTAGGCAACGAAGCAAAAAAATTTACTGCATCTGCTAAAATTGCTTTATGTACTTGGGGAAACATTCCTGACTTCGTTGCAAATTAAGTATTGTCGTAGAAGTTGAAAAGCGGCCTTTGTCGAATATTGTCCACGAAAGAGCATCCATTGGCAAGCTAAGATATCCAATCACCTGAACCTCCAGCACACATTTTGACCACATTTTCTCACCTTATTTCCTTCGTAAGGAACCACC
Source organism: Aedes albopictus (assembly GCF_035046485.1). Classification (NCBI taxonomy): domain Eukaryota; kingdom Metazoa; phylum Arthropoda; class Insecta; order Diptera; family Culicidae; genus Aedes; species Aedes albopictus. The sequence continues at coordinate 171,083,263 of NC_085138.1, forward strand.
CTTCCAGTCAGTCGGGCAAAACACTTCCAGCAGGCAAAAACAATAGCATGTGAAAAATGAATCTTGGCAGCTCAGCGGCGGCGTGGAGTGGAACTGGCCGCCGTTGTTGTTCGTTTGGATCCACAAATGATAGAGTGCAGTGCTCAAGCGGAATATGGCCGCCGCTAATAGCGATAGAAATCTCCGGATGTGCGGAATATGGTCCGTAAGCAACGGAGCGGGAAATTGGAGTGGGATCTGCGATGATTTAATTGAATTAAATTCCTCTGATATAGTACAGTGAAACAGTGGCGCTGGCTGCTGTTGCTGGTTGTTATCATCATCCGCCGGCCGGGAGTGGAGAGCATGGGCAATTGCGCTTTTCGCAGGATTTGTAACCGAGATTCGCCGCACCCGCTGCCCGGAGTTAGGTGTAAATTGTGAAACGATGGAAATTCTGGAACATAGTGAGGCTACAATAACAGGCTTTGATTCTTCCAAGCAGATTTTCGGATTGCAATTTATTTCTAACAGTCCATTGCGATGGTATTGATAGCAACAATGAAATTCGAGGTATGGATGGTAGTCGCGTAACGGTGGATACCTACCATCCTGGATGTACCGGATCGTCTAATTACTCATGCAAGCGCAACGATAAGCAGTGATTATGATATGATATCAATTTGTTTCATTTCATGAATCCGTATTTATGAATCAGTAATTATACAATGTAAGTGGGAACACACTCCACCCTATATAGTGTTTTTTGCAATTTGGCACTATAAAACTCATTTTATACTTGCCGTTTCAATATCCTAACGGCCTACTTTTCCGTACTATCCAAACAAATGCATTATGGTTCATAATGCATCTCATTTGGGTAACATTATGAATCATAATGCATTTGTTTGATTGACAACCTGTGTTACCACAGTAAAAACTTGAAAAACTGTGATGGTTATAGCACGGCTTGCTTGATTCAGATTTCGTGTGGCAGCACGTGGTCGTTCCCATTCAACCACCAAGAAGCACAATGATATTGATGGAAATGATCATATTCTAGTGAATAATTTTAATCATTGCAAAAAATGTTGTATGCAACTCGTTGCAAAACTCGATTTTTACAGCACTCTTCGTATTTATCCAACTCGGCAAGCCTCGTTGGATAAATGTACGACTCGTGCTGTAAAAATCATCATTTTGCAACTCGTTGCATAAATAACTATTATGCATACCTTTGGTAGGGTCTATTGATAATTGTTGCACAGAATTAAGACTTTACTGAAGTTATTTCAAGATTTTTTAAGGTAGTAGCTCCAGAGACTCCCCAATGACTTTCTTCTCATATGCCTCCAGGAATTTCTTCAGCAATTCCTCCAGGATTTTCCTTTAGGGATTCCTTTAAATCTTCGTCAAGAGTTTCTCCTGAAGTTCGTTCTGAAATTCCTCAGGAAATTTCTTCGCTTGTTCCACTATCAGGGATTGTTTCGAGAAGTTTTTCAGTAGTGATTCCTCTGGGAATTTATGCAGTGCTTCATTTGCGAGTTCCTTCAAACATTCTTATAGAAGTCTTGTTAGAGGTTTGTCATGGCGTCAAATCAAGGATTCCTCTAGAGATTCCTCCAGGATTTTTTTTTCCTGAATTGCTTCAAAATTACATGGTTACATTTAGAAATTTCTTCAGGGATTCCCCTACGATATTGTTCAGCATTCATGGATTTCTTATTGAATTCATGCATAAATTTCTTGGAATTTCATCAAGGATTCCCCCAGTAGTTTCTTCAAGGTTTTGTCCAGGATTTTTCCTACACCCAAAACAAAGCGCGCATATTCCGTGCATAAACGCTCACGCTGTAAGCGCAAAAGTAGCTTGTCGGCGGTAGAAGCACTTTTCCGCGCTTATTTGATGGTGCGCCTGCGCGCACAAAAATTCGAGTAGTATTTTTGACCACACATTGACAAGCTGCAATGTGTGGGTGTCATCGGTTGCTACGTTGCTGTGAATGTATTGGTGTTCACATGCTTTCGCGTCACCAATACATGCAAAACGTGCATCTGTATTGGTTGGGAAAAATGTTGAGAATGTGTGGGTGTCCTACCGTGATCGGTGGTTTGTTTTCGTTCCGATCGAACGATGGACACGGGTGCGATTATCGGTCCTCGTAGGCGAACGGCATTGCGGATTCTTTGCCGTTTATGAGACATTTGGGAAAGTTCGTCTCCCCATTTCGCTCCCATTATCCCATTCAGTTCAAACCTGTGACAGCAAGATGAGCGAACCAAACAATGATACGACAGAAGGGGTGGCGGGTGGGCGCCTGTAGCAGTCGGATGCGATGCAGAAAGGTACCGGCGTAACGGGCTCAGACGCACCGCTATGACAGCAGCAGGAAACAGCGGTGTTGGCTTACCCGGGTTTTGTACTTTTCGTCGTCTGCAACTACTTATTAGTACTATAATAAATATGAATATGGTAGACGTTTAGAAGCAAAACTCCTTCGGCAACTCGGACAATATTTTATTTAAAATTTATCGGCAAACTTATTTCTGGATTCTTTAAGAAGTTTATTAAAAAATTCTCGAAATCTTTTTTTTTTGGTTTTTACTTTATGTTAGGTATTTTAACTAAATGCTCATTCTACGCTCAAATCTATTTTTGGGAAATTTCTTTGGCATAACTTTGAGCATTTCTTTGTCAATTTTTAAGGAAATGTCTGCGATAGTGTTTTGAGGAATTATTCTTAGTTCCTTATATAAGTTTCTTTGGCAAATAATTAAATTATTGCTACAGCAATATACTGGCAGTTTAGTCAGCGTTTCTCAAGGGTTCCTTCAGGAATTTCTCCAGGGCTACTTCCAGGGTTTCCTCCAGAAATTTCTCCAGGAATTCCTCCAGGAATTTCCTCAGGGATTCCGCCAGAAATTTCTACAGGGATTCCTCCAGAAATTTCTACAGGGATTCCTCCAGAAATTTCTCCAGGGATGCCTACAGTATTTCTCCAGGAATTCCTCCAGGAATTTCTTCAGGGATTCCGCCAGGAATTTCTCCAGTGGTTCCTCCAGTAATTTCTCCAGGGATTACTCCAGGGATTTCTCCAGGAATTCCTCCAGGAATTTCTCCAGAGGTTCTTCCAGTATTTCTCCAGGAGTTCCTCCAGAAATTTCTTCAGGGATTCCGCCAGGAATTTCTCCAGTGGTTCCTCCAGTAATTTCTCCAGGGATTCCTCCAGGAATTTGTCCAGGGATTCCTCCGGTATTTCTCCAGGAATTCCTCCAGGAATGTCCCTCAGGGATTCCGCCAGGAATTTCTCCAGGGATTCCTACAGAAATTTCTCCAGGGATTACTCCAGAAATTTCTACAGGGATTCCTCCAAGAATTTCTAAAGGGATTCGTCCAGTATTTCTCCAGGAATTTCCTCAGGCATTTCACCAGAAATTTCTACAGGGATTCCTCCAGAAATTTCTACAGGGATTCCTCCAGAAATTTCTCCAGGATTGCCTCCAGTATTTCGCCAGGAATCCCTCCAGGAATTTCTTCAGGGATTCCGCCAGGAATTTCTCCAGAAGTTCCTCCAGCAATTTCTCCAGAAATTCCTCCAGAAATTTCTACAGGGATTCCTCCAAGAATTTCTCCAGGGATTCGTCCAGTATTTCTCCAGAAATTTCCTCAGGGATTCCGCCAGAAATTTCCACAGGGAGTCCTCCAGAAATTTCTAATGGGATTCCTCCAGAAATTTCTCCAGGGATGCCTCCAGTATTTCTCCAGGAATTCCTCCAGGAATTTCTTCAGGGATTCCGCCAGGAATTTCTTCAGTGGTTCCTCCAGTAATTTCTCCAGGGGTTCCTCCATTATTTCTCCAGGGATTACTCCAGGAATTTCTCCAGGAATTCCTCCAGGAATTTCTCCAGGGATTCCTCCATTATTTCTCCAGGAGTTCCTCCAGAAATTTCTTCAGGGATTTCTCCAGGAATTTCTCCAGGGATTCCTCCAGTATTTCTCCAGTGGTTCCTCCAGTAATTTCTCCGGGGATTCCTTCAGGAATTTGTCCAGGGATTCCCCCAGTATTTCTCCAGGAATTCCTCCAGGAATGTCCCTCAGGGATTCCGCCAGGAATTTCTCCAGGGATTCCTCCAAGAATTTCTAAAGGGATTCGTCCAGTATTTCTCCAGGAATTTCCTCAGGGATTCCGTCAGAAATTTCTACAGGGATTCCTCCAGAAATTTCTACAGAGATTCCTCCAAGAATTTCTCCAGGGATTCGTCCAGTATTTCTCCAGGAATTTCCTCAGAGATTCCGCTAGAAATTTCTACAGAGATTCCTCCAGAAATTTCTCCAGGGATGCCTCCAGTATTTCTCCTGGAGTTCCTCCAGAAATTTCTTCAGGGATTTTCTCCAGAAGTTCCTCCAGTAATTCTCCAGGGATTCATCTAGTAATTTCTCCAGGAATTTCTCCAGTGATTCCTCCAGGAATTTCTCCAGGGATTCCTCCAGGAATTTCTCCAGGGATTCCTCCAGTATTTCTCCAGGAATTCCTCCAGGAATTTCCCTCAGGGATTCCGCCAAGAATTTCTCCAGAAGTTCCTCCAGTAAATTCTCCATGGATTCATCTAGTAATTTCTACAGGGATTTCTCCAGGGATTCCTCCAGGAATTTCTACAGGGATTCCGCCAGAAATTTCTACAGGGATTCCTCCAGTAATTTCTGCAGGGATTCCTCCAGTATTTCTCCAGGAAATCCTCAAGGAACTTCTTCAGGGATTCCGTCAGGAATTTATCCAGGGGTTCCTCCAGTAATTGCTCCAGAAATTCCTCCAGAAATTTCTACAGGGATTTCTCCAAGAATTTCTCCAGGGATTCCTCCAGTATTTCTCCAGGAATTTCCTCAGGGATTCCGCAAGAAATTTCTCCAGGGATTCCTCCAGAAATTTCTACAGGGATTCCTCCAGAAATTTCTCCAGGGATGCCTCCAGTATTTCTCCAGGAATTCCTCCAGTATTACTCCAGGAATTCCTCCAGGAATTTCTTTAGGGATTCCGCCAGGAATTTCTCCAGTGGTTCCTCCAGTAATTTCTCCAGGGATTCCTCTAGTATTTCTCCGGGAATTCCTCCAGGAATATCTTCAGGGATTCCGCCAGGAATTTCTCCAGGGATTCCTCCAGAAATTTCTCCAGGGGTTCCTCCAGGGATTCCTCCAGGAATTTCTCCAGGGATTCCTCCAGTATTTCTCCAGAAATTCCTCCAAAAGTTTCCTCAGGGATTCCGCCATGAATTTCTCCAGGGGTTCCTCCAGTAATTTCTCCAGGGATTCCTCCAGAAATTTTTGCAGGGATTCCTCCAGTATTTCTCCGGGAATTCCTCCAGGAATTTCTCCAGGGGCTCCTCCAGTAATTTCTCCAGGGGCTCCTCCAGTAATTTCTCCAGTGGTTCCTCCAGTAATTTCTCCCAGAATTCCTCCAGTGTTTCTCCAGGGATTCCTCCAGGAATTTATCCAGGGATTCCTCCAGTATTTCTCCAGGAATTTCTCCAGTAGTTCCTCCAGTATTTCTCCGGGAATTCCTCCACGATTTGTTTCAGGGATGTAGCCAGGAATTTCTCCAGGATTCCTCCAGGGATTCCTCCAGGAATTTCTCCAGGGATTCCTCCAGTCTTTCTCCAAGAATTTCCCCAGGAATTTCCTCAGGGATTCCGCCAGGAATTTCTCCAGGGGTTCCTCCATTAATTTCTCCAGGGATTCCTCCAGAAATTTATCCAGGGGTTCCTCCAGGAATTTCTCCAGTAATTCCTCCAGGAATTCCTCCAGGGATTCCGCCAGGAATTTCTCCAGGGATTCCTCCAGTATTTCTCCAGGGATTCCTTAAGTATTTCTCCAGAAATTCCTCCAGGAATTTCTCCAGGGATTCCTCCAGGAATTTCTCCAAGGATTCCTCCAGAATATTCTCCAGGGATTCCTCCAGGAATTTCTCCAGGGATTCCTCCAGTATTTCTCCAGGAATTCCTACTAGAACTTCTCCAGGGATTCCGCCAGGAATTTCTCCAGTGGTTCCTCCAGTAATTTCTCCAGGGATTCCTCCAGTCTTTCTCCAGGAATTTCCCCAGGAATTCCCTCAGGGATTCCGCCAGGAATTTCTCCAGGGGTTCCTCCATTAATTTCTCCATGGATGCCTCCAGAAATTTATCCAGGGATTCCTCCAGGAATTTCTCCAGGGATTCCTCCAGTATTTCTCCAGGAATTTCCTCGGAAATTCCGCCAGGAATTTCTCCAGGGGTTCCTCCAGAAATTTCTCCAGGGATTCCTCCAGAAATTTCTCCAGGGATTCCTCTAGTGATTTCTCCAGGGATTCCTCCAGTATTTCTCCAGGAATTTCTCCAGGAATTTCCTCAGGGATTCCGCCAGGAATTTCTCCAGTGGTTCCTCTAGTAATTTCTCCAGGGGTTCCTCCAGTAATTTCTCCAGGGATTCCTCCAGGAATTTCTCTAGGGATTCCTCCATGCATTTCACCAGGGATTCCTCCAGTTTTTCTCCAGGAATTTCGTCAGGGATTCCAAAAGGAATTTCTTCAGTGGTTCCTCCAGTAATTTCTCCAGGGATTCCACCAGTATTTCTCCGGGAATTCCTCCAGGAATTTCTTCAGGGATTCCGCCATGAATTTCTCCAGGGGTTCCTCCTGTAATTTCTCCAGGGATTCCTCCAGAAATTTCTGCAGGGATTCCTCCAGTATTTCTCCAGGGGTTTCTCCAGTAATTTCTCCAGGGATTCCTTCTGAAATTTCTCCAGGGATTCCTCCAGGAATTTCTCCAGGAATTCATCCAGGAATTCCTCCAGGGATTCCGCCAGGAATTTATCCAGTGGTTCCTTCAGTAATTTCTCCAAGGGTTCCTCCAGTGTTTCTCCAGGGATTCCTCCAGGAATTTCTGCAGGGATTTCTCCAGGAATTTCTCCAGGGATTCCTCCAGTATTTTTCCAGGAATTCCTCCTAGAATTTCTTCAGGGATTCCTCCAGTATTTCTCCGGGGATTCCTCCAGGATTTTTTTCAGGGATGTAGCCAGGAATTTCTCCAGTATTTCTCCAGGGATTCCTCCAGTCTATCTCCAGGAATTTCTCCAGGAATTTTCTCAGGGATTCCGCCAGGAATTTCTCCAGGGGTTTCTCCTGTAATTTCTCCAGGGATTCCTCCAGAAATTTCTCCAGGGATTCCTCCAGGAATTCCTCCAGGGATTCCGCCAGGAATTTCTCCAGTGGTTCCTTCAGTAATTTCTCCAAGGGTTCCTCCAGTATTTCTCCAGGGATTCCTCCAGGAATTTCTCCTGGGAATCCTCCAGGAATTTCTCCAGGGATTCCTCCAGTATTTCTCCAGGAATTTCCTTAGGGATTCCGCCAGGAATTTCTCCAAGGGTTCCTCTAGTAATTTCTCCAGGGGTTCCTCCAGAAATTTCTCCAGGGATTACTCCAGGAATTTCTCCAGGGATTCCTCCAGTATTTCTTCAGGAATTCCTCCTGGAATTTCCTCCAGTAATTTCTCCAAGGATTCCTCCAGGAATTTCTCTAGGGATTCCTCCATGAATTTCTCCAGGGATTCCTATAGTTTTTCTCCAGGAATTTCTCCAGGAATTACGTCAGGGATTCCAAAAGGAATTTCTCCAGTGGTTCCTCCAGTAATTTCTCCAGAGTTCCTCCAGTATTTCTCCAGGGGTTCCTCTAGTAATTTCTCCAGGGATTCCTTCAGTATTTCTCCAGGAATTCCTCCAGGAATTTCCTCAGGGATTTCGTAAGGAATTTCTCCAGAGGTTCCTCCAGGAATTTCTCCAGGAATTCCTCCAGAAATTATGACAGGGATTCCTCCAGGAATTTCTCCAAGAATTCCTCCAAGAATTTCTCCAGGGATTCGTCCAGGAATTTGTCCAGGGATTCCTGCAGTAATTTCTCCAGGAATTCCTCCAGGAATTTCCTCAGGGATTCCGCCAGGAATTTCTCCAGGGATTCCTCCAGTAATTTCTCCAAGGATTCCTCCCGAAATTTCTACAAGGATTCCTCCTGAAATTTCTTCAGGGATTCCTCCAGGAATTTCTCCAGGGATCCTCATGGAATTTTTAAATAAATAATAATAATCCTCCAGGAATTTCTCCAGGGATTCCTTCAGCCTTTCTCCAGGAATTCCTCCAGGAATTCCTCCAGGAATTTCTTCAGGGATTCCGCCAGGAATTTCTCCAGGGGTTCCTCTAGTAATTTCTCCAGGGATTTTTCCAGAAATTTCTCCAGGGATTCCTCCAGGAATTTCTCCAGGGATTCCTCTAGGAATTTCTCCAGGGATTCCTCCAGTATTTCTCCAGGAATCCCTCCTGGAATTTCTCCAGGGATTCCGCCAGGAAATTCTCCAGTGGTTCCTCTAGTAATTTCTCCAGGGATTCCTCCAGTATTTCTCCAGGGGTTCCTCCAGGAATTTCTTCAGGGATTCCGCCAGGAATTTCTCCAGGGGTTCCTCCAGTAATTTCTCCAGGGATTCCTCCAGAAATTTCTACAGGGATTCCTCCAGGAATTTCTCCAGGGATTCCTCCAGGAATTTCTCCAGGGATCCTCCAGGAATTTTAAGATAAATAATAATAATCCTCCAGGAATTTCTCCTGGGATTCCTCCAGTATTCCTCCAGGAATTCCTCCATGAATTTCCTCAGGGATTTCGTCAGGGATTCCGCTAGGAATTTTATCTGTGGTTTCTCCAGTAATTTCTCCAGGGGTTCCTCCAGTAATTTACCCAGAGTTTTCTCCTGAAATTCCTCCAGGGATTCCTTCAGGAATTCCTCTAGGGATTCCTACAAGAATTCCTCAAGGTCTGCCCCCAGAGATTCCCCCAAGAATTCCTCCAGGGATTTCTCCAAAAATTCCTCTAAGTATCCCTCCAGGGATTCCGCCAGGAGTTCATCTAGATTCATCCAAGTAGAATTTCTCCAGCGATTCCTCCAAGAATTTCTCCATGGATTCCTCCAGGAATTTCTCCAGGAGTTCCTCCAGGAATTTCCCCAGGGCTTTCCCCCAGAATTCCTCCAGGGACTGCTTCAGAGGAATCCTGGATTTTTTCCAGGATTTCCACTAGGAATTTCTCCAGGGATTCTACCAGGGCTTCCCCCAAGAATTCCTCCTGGAGTTTTCTAAGGGATTCCCTCAGGAATATCTCCAGGGATTCCTCCAAGAATATCTCATGGGATTCCTCCAGAGCTACTTCCAGGGATATCTTCGGGAATTCCTTAAGGAAATTTTATAGCATTTCCACAAGGAATTTCTCCAAGGATTCCACCAGGGCTTCCCCCATAAATTCATTCAGGGATTCCTCCAAGAATTTTTCCAGGGATTCCTCCGGAAATTCCTTAAGGGATTCCCCCAGGAATTTCTTAAGGAATTCCTCCAGGAATTCCTCCAGTGAATCCTTCAGGAATTCTTCCAGGAATTCCTCTAGAGATTCCCCGAAGTATTCTTACAAGAATTCCTCTAGATATCCCCCAGGGATTCCTCCAAGAATTCTTCTAGAATTCCTCCAGGAATTCTTCTAAGTATTCCTCTAGGGATTCCTCCAGAAATTCACCTAGACATGCCTCCAGGTATTACCCAAGGGAATCCTTCAGAAATTTCGCCAGGGATTTCTCCAAGAATCCCTCCAGGGATTCCTCCAGAAATTTCTCCAGGGATACCTCCAGGAATTCCTCCAGGGAATCCTCCAGGGATTCCTCCAGCGATTTTTCGAGGGATTCCTCTAGGTATTGCTTCTGGGATTCCTCCAGGAATTTTTCCAGGAATTTCTCCAGGACTTTCTCCAGGGATTCCTCCAGTATTATCTTCAGGGATTCCTCCAACAGTTTTTCCTGGGATTTCTCCAAGGATTCCTCCACGCATCCGTTAGGATTTTCTCCAGGGTTCCTCCAGGATTTTTTCCAAGGATTTCTACAGGAATTCTTCCAGGCATTCCTCCAGGATTACCTCAAAGAAATTCTGCAATTTCTCCAGGGATTTCTCAAGAAATTCCTCCAAGGATTCCTCCAGAAATTTCTGAAGGGTATGAATTTCTCCAAGAAATTCGTCAGGGATTCCTTCAGGAACTTCTTCAGGAATTCCTCCAGGAATTTCTCCAGAGATTCCTCCAGGAATCTCTCCAGGGATTTCTCAAGGGATATCTTCAGAAGGACTCCTTCAGGAATTTAGCCAGGGGTTTCTCCAAGCATCCCTCCAGAGATTCCTCCAGCAATTCTTCGAGAGATTCCTCTAGGCATTCCTTCAGGGCGTCCCCCAATAATTCCTCCAGGGATTACTCCAAGAATATCTCCAGGAAATCCTCCAGGAATATCTCCTGGGATTTCTTCAGGAATTTTTCCAGGGATTCCTCCAAGGTTTCTCCCAAGAATTCTCCCAGGGATAACTCCACGAATTCTTCCACGGATTCCCCCAAGAATTCCTCCAGGGATTCCTCCAGGAATTTCTCAAGGATTATACATTTACATACATATCCTATATGTTGGCACCAGAAATCCTTTAGAAATATTCCGACGATCATTGCTGCAAGGATTCTAAAAATAATCTGTGATTTCTCAGTGGCACTAGAAATCCTATAAATATATTTCCAGAATCAGCCGTTGCCGCAAGGATTATAAAAATAATCTGTAAATTTCCAGTTGGCACCAAAAATCCTTAAGAAAACCAGCTAGTACCAAAAAGCTTTTTGAACAATCAGGGAATTCCCACTTTGAATCAGAAATCCTTTAAATATATTCCGACTATCCACCATTGCCGCAAGGATTCTAAAAACAATCTGTGATTTCTCAGTTGCCACTTGAAATCATTAAAATATATCCCCAGAATCAGCCATTGCCGCAAGGATTCTAAAATTGCAAGGATTCTGTGAATTACCAGTTGGCACTACAAATCCTTAAAATATTTCCCGAACATGAGCTATAACCAAAAAGATTTTTAAAAAATCAGTGAATTCTTAGTTTTAACCAGAAATCCTTAAAATGTATTCCGAGGATCAGCTATTACCACAAAGATTTACAAAAAGAGTTGGCACCAGAAATCCTTAAAATATATTCCGAGGATCATCCAGAGAGTTCCATAAGAACTGTGATCCCACTATAACAGTTCTTCCCACAAGCAAAATTACAAAAATAATTTCAATAAATTAATCAGAGTTCCTCCAAAGAATTCCACAAGAACTGTGTTCTCACTACGACAATTCATCCCACAAACAAAATTCCAAAAATAATTTCAAAAAACTAATCAGAGTTCTTCTAAAGAATTCAATAAGAGCTGCAAACTCCAAAAACAATTTCCATAAAATAATCAGAGTTCATCCAACGAGTTCCATAAGAACTGTTATCTCACTACAACAACTCTTTCCACAAACAAAATTCCAAAAACAATTTCAATAAAATAATCAGAGTTCCTCCAAAGAGTTTCATAAGAACTGTGATCTCACTACAACAATTCATAACACAATTACAATTTCAAAAATAATTTCAATAAAATAATCAGAATTCTTCTAATGAATTCAATAAGAACTGTGATCTCACTACAACAATTCTTTCACCAAACAAAACTCCAAAAACAATTTCCATAAAATAATCAGAGTTCCTCCAAAGAGTGCCATGAGAACTGTGATCTCACTACAACAATTCTTAACACAATTACAATTTCAAAAATAATTTCAAAAAACTAATCAGAGCTCTTCTAAAGAATTCAATAAGAGCTGTGATCTCACTACAACAATTCTTTCCCCAAACAAAACTCCAAAAACAATTTTCATAAAATAAACAGAATTCCTCCAAAGAATTCCATAAGAACTGTTATCTCACTACAACAATTCTTTCTACAAACAAAATTCCAAAAACAATTTCAATAAAATAATCAGAGTTCCTCCAAAGAGTTTCATAAGATCTGTGATCTCACTACAACAATTCATAACACAATTACAATTTCAAAAATAATTTCCATAAACTAATCAGAGTTCTTCTAAAGAGTTCAATGAGAACTGTGATCTCACTACAACAATTCTTTCCCCAAACAAAACTCCAAAAACAATTTCCATAAAATAATCAGAGTTCATCCAAAAAGTCCATAAGAACTGTGATCACACGATAACAATTATTAACACAAAGAAAATTCCAAAAACAATTTCAATAAATTAATCAGACTTCCTCCAAAGAGTTCGATAAGAACTGTGATCGCACGTCAACAATTCTTAACACAAAAACAGTTTCAATAAATTAATCAGAAATCTTCCAAAGAGTTCCATAAGAACTATGATCTCACGATAACAATTCTTAACACAACTATTATTCCGACTATATATAGAGATTCCTTCAGATATTTCTCCAGGAATTTCCCTTGGATTCATCCAGAGCTACCTTCACGAATTCCTCCAGGGATTCCTTCAGGGATTCCTCCAGGAATTTAGGGATTTCTCCAGGAATATCCCCAGGGATTCCTCGAGTAATATCTTCAGGGATTTCCCAGAGTTTCTCTAGGGATTCCTCTAGGAATTCCTCCAGGTGTTTTCCAAGGGACTCCTTAAGGAATTTCTCAAAGGATTCCTCCAGGGATTGCTCCAGCAATTTCTCCACGCATTTCTTTAGAAATTTCTCCAGGGTTCCTCCAGGAATTTTTCCAAGAATTCCTCCAAGGATTCGTTCAGGAATAACTCCAGGGATCCCTCCTGGAATTTCTCCAGGGCTTCCTCCAGAAACTCCTCAAAGCATTTCTACAGGATTTTTTTTCAAAAATACCTCCAGAGATTTCCCTAGCAATTCCTCTAGAAATTCCTCCAGATATTCCTCCAGGAATTCCTACAACAATTTTTCCAGGGATTCCGATAGAAGTTCCTCCGAAAATTACTCCAGGAATTCCGCCAGGAATTTCTCAAGGGTTCTTCCAGCAATTTCTCCAGTAATTTCTCACGAGATTCCTCAAGAAATTTCTCCAGGGATTTCTCCAGGGATTCCTCCAAGAGTTTCTCCAGGGATTCCTCCAGGAATTTCTCCAGGGAGTCCTACAGGAATTTCTCCAGAGATTCCTCAAGGAATTTCTCCATGGATTCCTCCAGGAATTTCTCCAGGAATACCTCAAGGAATTTCTCACGGGATGCATCCAGGAATTTCTCCAGGGATTCCTCCAGGAATTTCTCCAGGAATACCTCCAGGAATTTCTCCAGGGATTCCTCCAGGAATTTCTCCAGGGATTCCTCCAGGAATTTCTCCAGGGATTCCTCCAGGAATTTCTCCAGGGATTCCTCCAGGAATTTCTCCAGGGATTCCTCCAGGAATTTCTCCAGGGATTCCTCCAGGAATTTCTTCAGGAATTCCTCCATGAATTTCTCCAGGGATTCTTCCAGGAATTTCTGCAGGGATTCTTCCAGGAATTTCTCCAGGGATTCCTCCAGGGATTCCTCCAGGAATTTCTGCAGGGATTTCTCCAGGAATTTCTCCAGGGATTCCTCCAGGAATTTCTCCAGGGCTTCAACCAGGAATTTCTCCAGAGATTCCTTCAGAAATTTCTCCACGCATTCCTTTGGAATTTTCTCCCGGATTCCTCCAGGAATTTCTCCAGGGATTCCTCCAGGAATTTCTCCAGAGATTCTTTCAGGAATTGCTCCAGGGAGTCCTCCAGGAATATCTTCAGGTATTTATCCAGGATGTTTTTTTGCAGGGATTCCTCCAGGAATTTCTCCAGGGATTCCTCCGTTAATTTCTCAAGGAATTTCTCTCGAGATTCCTTCAGGGCTTCCCCAAAAATTCTACTAGGAATTTCTCCAGGGATTCCTCCAGGGATTTTCCCAGGGATTCTCCCAGGGATTCCTCCAGGAATTCATTCAGGAATTTCTCTAGAATTTTCAAAAGGACTCCTGCAGCAATATCTTCAGGGATTCTTCAAAAAGTTTCCTCTGGGATTCCTCCAGGGATTCCTCTAGGAATTCCTCCAGGTATTTTGCAAGGGACTCCTTACGGAATTTCTCCAGGAATGCCTCCAGGAATTTCTCCACGCATTCTTTTAGAATTTTTTCCATGGTTCCTCCAGGAATTTTTCCAGGAATAATTTCAGGAACACCTCTAGGGATTCCTGCAGGAATAACTCCAGGAAAACCTCCTGGAATTCCTCCAGGGCTTCCTCCAGGAATTTCTCCAAGGATTTTTACAGCAATTTCTCCAACAATACCTCCAGGGATTTCCCTAGAAATTCCTCCAGGCAATCCTACAGTAATTTTTCCAGGGATTCCTAAAGAAGATCCTCCGAGAATAGCGCCAGGAATTACGCCAGGAATTTCTCCAGGAATTTCTTCAGAGATTCCTTCAGGAATTTCTCCAGGAATTTCTCTAGGGATTCCCCGAGAGATTCCTCCAAGAATTTCTCCAGGGATTTCTCCAGAAATACCTCTAAGTACTCCTCCAGGGATTCCGCCAAGAATTCATCTGAATTCCTCCAGGTATTCCTCAAGGGACTACTTAAGGAATTTCTCCAGGGTTTCCTCCAAAAATTTCTCCAGCAATGTCTCCAGGGATACCTTCCTGGAATTCTTCAAGGGCTTCCTCCAGGAAATTCTCCAGGGATTCCTCCAGAAATATTTCCTGGATTCATGCAGGGCTACCTCCAGGAATTCCGCTAGGGAATCCTCCAGGAATTCTTTCAGGGATTCCAGATTTTTTTTCCAGGATTTCTCCAGCAATTTCACCAGGGATTCCTCCAGTAATATCTTCAAGGATTCCTCCAAAAATTTCTCCTGCAATTTTTCCAGGGATTCCTTCAGGGATTTCCTCAGGAATTTCTCCTGGGGTTCCCCCAGGGCTACTTCCAGGGATTCCTCCAGAAATTTCATCAGGAAATTCTCCAGGGATACCACCAGAATTTACTCCAAGCATTCCTACAGGGATTTCTCCAGGAATTTATTCAGGAGTTCGTTTAGGAATTCCTCGAGGGATTGCTACAACAATTCCTCCAGGTATCCTCCCAGGGGTTCCTCCAAGAATTCCTCCAGGGATTCCTTTAGAGATTCCTCCAGAAATTTTTCCAGGGATATCTCCAGGAAGTCCTCCAGGGATTCTTCCAGGAAATTCTCCAGGGATTCCTCCAGGAATTTTCCCTGGATTCATCCAGGGCTTCCTTCAGGAATTCCTCTAGGAAATCCTCCATGAGTTCCTTCATAGATTCCTCCAGGAATTCCTCCAGGGATTCCTTCAGAAATTCTTCCGGGCATTTCTTTAGGAATTCCTACGGGAATTCCTTCAGAAATTTTCTCGAAGACTCCTTAAAGAATTCCTCCAAGGCATTCCTCCAAAGAATCCTTCAGGAATTCTTATAGGGATTTTTCCAGGAGTGCCTTCACGATTTTTTTTCAAGAATTACTCTAGGGATTCCTCCAGTAATTCATTCAGGGTTTCCTCCAGAAAGTGATACAGAGATTCCCCCAGGAATTAATCCAGGAATTTCTTCACGAATTCCTCCAGGGACATCTATGGGCATTTCTCCAGGAAGTCCTCCAGGGAATCATTCAGGGATTCCTCCAGGGATGCCTTCAGTTATTCATCCAGGGCATTGTTTCCCAGTGTTCCTCAAATTCCAGTAATTCCTCTAGAGACTCCTTCAGAAATTTACCCAGGGATTCCTTCAGAAATTGCTCCACGGATTCCTTTAGCGATTCTTACAGGAATTCTTTAAGGAATTCTTACAGGAATTCTTTCAGGAATTCTTACAGGAATTCTTTCAGGAATTTCACCGTGGGTTCCTTCAAGAATTCTTCCGAAAACTCCTCCAGGGATTCCTCCAAGAATTACTTCAGGGGTTTTTCCAGGCATTCTTAGGGAACCCTCCACAGATTTCTCCAAGGATTCCTTCATGATTTTTTCCAGGACTCCAGATCAAGGAAATCCTACTGGAATACCTTTACAAGTTCCTCCAGGAATTCCTACACCGATTCCCCCAGAGATCCCTTCGGAAATCCCTCCATGGATTCCTTAAGGTATTACTCAAGGACCTCTTCCAGGGACTCCTCGAAAATTTCCACTAGAAATTCCTCTAGGAATTCATAGAGGGATTCCTTCGGGAATTCCCCCAGACATCCTCCGAGGATTTCTGTAGGATGTCTTGCAAGGATTCTTCCTGGAATTCCTGCAGGAATCTCTCCAGGGGTTTTCAACGAATTCTTCCAGGGATTCCTCAAAGAATTCCATCTGTGATTCCTCAGTGAATTCCTACAGGAATTCCTCTAGCAATTCCTTCTAGGAATTGTACAGGGGTTCCTCAAGGAACTCCACCAGGGATTTCTTAAGTTAATTCCTTCAGAAATTCTTCAGGGAATTTCTTTAGGAATTCCTCCAGGAATTCCTTCAGATATTTCTTCGGCGATTCCTTATGGAATTCTTTCAGGGATTCCTCCAGGGAATCCTTCAGGAATTCTTACAGGGATATTTCCAGGAGCTCCTCCACGAATTCAATCATGAATTACACCTGGGATTACTCCAAGAATTCTTCCAAGAATTCCTTAAGAGATTCCTCGATTAATTCCTTCAGGAATTTCCACAGCGATTCCTTTAAAAATTTTACCACGGATTTCTTCAAGAATTCCTCCAGGAATTGCAGATCCAAGAATTTCTGCAGGAATTCCTCCTCGGATTCCTCCATTAATTCCTCCAAGGATGCCTCCATTAATTCCTACAGGGTTTCCTCCAGGAAGTGATCCAGGAATTCCTTCAGGAATTATTCCAGGAATTTCTACAGGAATTCCCCCAGGATTTCCTCCAGGGATTCCTTCATGAATTCCTCCTCGGATTGCTCCAGAAATTTCTCCAGAATTTCCTCCAGGAATTCCTCTAGGGATTCCTTCAAGAATAATTTCAGTGATTTCTCCAGGAATTCTACCAGAGATTTCTCCAGGAAATTCCCTAGGAATTTTTCAGGAATTCCTCCACGGATTCCATTCACGAATTCCTCCACTATTTAATTCAGGAATTCCTTCGGGACACCAGATCCAGGGATTCTTCCTCAAATTGTTCCGCAAATTCCTTCCGAATTCCTCCATAAACTCTTCCAGGGATTCCTTCAGGATGTCTTGCACGGATTCCTCCAGGATTCCCTCCAGGGATTACCCAAAGAATTCTTCCAGGGATTCCTCAAATATTTCCTCCTAGGATTCCTCAGGAGATTCCTACAGGGATTCTTTCAGGAATTCCTAAAGGAATTTCTCTAGGGATTCCTCCAGAAATGCTTTCAGAGATTCCTTAAAGAATTTCTCCAGGGATTCCTCCAGGAATTCTTTCATGTGTTCCTCCAGAAACCCCTCCAGGGTTTCCTTCAGAAATTTCTCCAGAGATTAATACAGGAATTCCTCCAGGGATTAATAAAGGAATTTTCCCAGGGATTTCTTCAGCAATTCTCCCAGGGATTCCTTTAGGAATTCCTCCAGAAATTCCTTCAAAAATTATTGAGGAATTTCTCCAGGAATGCCTGCAAGGCTTCGGCCAGGACTTTCTTCAGGTATTTCTCCATGACTTGCTCCAGGGATTCCTCCAAAAATAGCAGATCCAGCTATTGCTCCAGGAACTCCTGCAAGAATTTTTCCACGGATTCCTCCAGGGTCTCTTCCAGGAATACTTTCAGAGATACCTTCAGGAAATTTCCCAGGGATTCCGTCAGGAATACCTCCACGGATTTCTTGAGGAATTCCTCCCGGGAATCCTGAAGGAGTTCCTCCAAGAATTGCGGCAGAAACTCCTCCCGGGATTCCTCAAGGCATTCCTCCAGGGACTTCTCAAGGACTTCCACCTGGGATTCTTCCGGGAATTGCTCTAGGTATCTCTACAGAGATTCATTCAGAAATTTGTCCACGTAACACTCCAGGGATTCCTTCAGAAATTCTACAGGAGATTCCCTTATTATTTTTTCCTGGAATTCCTTCAGAAATTTCTTCGAAAATTCCTTCAGGAATTCTTTTAGGGAATCCTTTAGGAATTCTTATAGGGATATTTCCAGGAGCTCCTTCAAGAGTTCTCTCATGAATTACTCCAGGAAATTCTCCAGTAATTCATCCTAGAATTCCAAAAGTTATTCCTCCTAGACCTGTGCGCCGACTTTATTTTGCTCGGCGGCGGCGTGAGGGCCATTTTTGGCCGGCGGCAGCGGCGTCATCGGCGTCACGCCGGTGGCAGCTCTCGGCGGCGGCGGCGGCGGCGGCGGCGCAAATCGGAGTAACCGGAATTTGACCATAATGTCAACATTGACAAAGCAAAGAAGCTGCCATTACGCTTTACAATTTGTAGTGTTAGCTTTTTCATTACCATTGATGACATAAAATATTGCGTTTTAATGAATATCTGAATATCTACCCGAACAGAAATAAGGTCGTTCACTGCGACCAGTGATTAGATCTATTGTGACATTAACCATAACCCATCTCCATTGCAAATTTACACTATTTACACTAAGGAATCCCCGAATAATTTCAGGGAGGAATCTCAGAAAGAATTTCAGGAGGAATCCATAAAGAAGCTTCTGGACTAATCTCTGCAGGAACTGCAGTATGAAACCCTGAAAGCACTTCTGCAGGAATCTCTGGTGGTTCGAGAATTTCTCTTAGAGAGATCCCTGCAGAAAACTTCTAAAGAAACCCCTGAGTGGAGTTTTCGAGGAATTTCAGAAAAATCCAAGAAGAATCCCTGAAGAAATTTCAGGAGGATTTTACATACCAATTCAAGAAGGAATCCTAAGGGAATTCCTGCAGGAATTCTCAAGGGAATGCTAAAAAGAATCTTCAAAGTATTTCTAGGGGGAATAAACGAAAACTGTCCACGAGGAATTTATGAAGGAATTCCTTGAGAAATCCCTGAGAGAATTCTATGAGGAATTAACGGAAGAATTCCATGGAGAATCATCGAAGGAATTCCAAGAAGAATTCCCGAAAGTATTCCAGGAGGAAATTCCGAAGCAATTCTAGAAAGAATACCCGACGGAATATCAGAAGATATGCCCGAGAGAATTTTAGGGAGAATCACAAAAAGCAATTCCAGGAGGAAACTCTGAAGCAATCACAAGAGGAATCCTCGATAGAATTCTAGTCTAGTCTAGTCTAGTCTAGTCTAGTCTTACACAGCCATTCATTGAGAGAATCCTGGAAAATGATATAATCGACTACTTCTATCATTTTTCTTGTCATTACCAATGCTTGCAGCACATCGGGGATGTAATACAAGAATTGTAGGGGCCAGGCCTACTGTGCAGAGTTTTGCTGTGGATATTGATTCCACAATAAAGCTATAGAACGGGGACATATCGTACCAACCGCTCAGCATAGTATGTAGTATAAATGTGAAGTAAATACGTTGGGAATGACTTTGTTAAGAAAATTAATGTTACTCCGTCGATGATCTTCCTACTGAGATGGGACATAGGAATTTAACCCTCATGTCCAGGCTCGAAAGCCTAGGCTTGAGCGCCATTACTCGCTCACTGAAACGAGATAAAGGCAGAGTAACCCCTTCCCCATGTACATATAATAAACTTTAAATAGTATTGTAAATACCCCAAAGGGAATGCATCTAATAATATGTGATTAAGATATGGACAACAACACAATTCAAATCCGAACGAACTCACCAAATTTGTCAATTAGAATGCGCCATTCATCAGGTACAGAAACGGATTCCATTTCCTTCTGATCAGCCGCTGTTTTTCTTTAAATGAAGCTGGGATAATGTTGTATTCATCCACTACCAACAGCATCTTCGACAGGACATGTCAGGTTCCAAAACATTTTGAGCGATCTTCTGTACTGTCCTTACTTGAATTTTCTTATTCATCTATTATACAAACATTTTCATACAAATCATTTCCACACATTGACGCAGACACACGCTTGTTTTAACGCAAATGCAACTTTCGCGTCTTAATGCACATCACAACTTCTACAACAATAACCATCTTCACTTAAATTCTCTTCATTCCCTTCTAATCAAAATATTCCGTTGACAGATTCATCCGCGAAACATTTCATCAATGAGTCTTCTTCCAACAACCTAGGTCATCCCTTGCTGACCACTTGCTAGAATCTTCTCATATAATTTCCGTCAGAATTCCATTTCAATCACTTCATCAAATAGCTTTCCTGGAGCGATCTAAAGACGCCATACCCGCCGCATCACCACCATGTCGGACGAGTGTAAAATCCTGCGGGTGATAATTTGTTCCAGCTTTTGATTTTTCCTGACCCACTGGTAACACTTAAAGGACACCACAACAGGAGTAGTAGTTGAAAAAACACAAAACTATCCTTCGAATTGATCCAAAAAATGACAGGCAGCACGACAAAAACACGACACACGAAAATTTTGCTTCCGTCCTCGCGCGCGGCACACTGCGATCCAAGAGGAACCCTTGATAGAATTCCAAGCAAAATTCGCGAAGGAATTTTGGGGAAAATAATCAAAGGAATTCCAGGAGAAATTTCATGAAAAATCCCTGGAAGAATTCCAGGAGAGATCCCCGTAGAAGCCTAGTTTGGTGTTTGAAAGGAATCGCTCGAGAAACTTCTTGACTGATTCCTGGCAGAAACTTTTCACGGTGACTACCATTTGAACTGTCATTTCTTCGCAACTGCGTACTGTGATCGAAGAAAAACGGTTTCTTGGGCGATTCAGGCAAGGAATTTCCCATGCATCAAGATAGGCCGAAAAATTCCTTCTGAACTGCAAACAGCGCTTATTGAAGGAATTTCCGAAGAAAGTCGAAGATGAATCACCAGAGGAATTTCAAGAGGAAATCCCGAAGGATTTTTAGGAGGAATCCTGGAAGCAATACCAGAAAGAATACCGGACGGAATATCAGAAGAAATCCTCCCAAGGAACTACAGGAAGAATCCCCAAAGGAATTTTAGGTGGAATCCTCGAAATAATTACAGGAGCAATCCCCGAAGGAATCACGAAAGCATTCTAGGAGGAACCTCCGAAGGAAATCCAGGAGGAATTCCAGGAGTCACCCCCGAAGAAATTGCAGGAGAAATCTCTGCAGGAATGCCAGGGGGACCCACCGAAGGGGTTCCGGGAGGAATCCCCAAAGGATTTCCAAGAGGAATCCCTATAAAAATCCAGGAAGAATCCCCATAGAATTTCCATAAGGAATTCCTGAGGGAATTCTAAGAGGAATCCCTACACGAATTCAAGGAAGAATCTCCGAAGGAAGTCTAGGAGAAATCACCGAAGAAACTCGCGAAGGAATTCCAGAAAGCATTCTGGAGGAATTCCATGAGGAATTTCTGAACGAATTTCAGAAGGAATCCCGAAGAAATTCGAAGAGGAATCACCAAAGGAATTCCAGGGGTAAACCCCGAAGAAATTTCACGAGGAATTCACGATGGAATATCAAAAGGAATCCCCGAAAGAATTTCAGAAAAAGGAATCCTTTCCCCAAAGAATTGCTAGAAGGAACCATTGGAAAATATTCGGGAGTAATCCTTGCAGGAATTCCATGAGGAATCCCTGGATGAACTTCAGGAGGAATTTCCGAAGGAGTTTAAGGAGGAATCCTCGTAGGAATTCCATAAGGAACCTCTGAAATATTTTTTGAAGAAATCTCCGCAGAAATTCCAAGAGGAAAAGTCGAAAGAATTCTAGCATGAATCCCAAAGAAATTCCAGCAGTAATCCCCAAAAGAATGCCTGTGGGAATTTTCAAGGGAATTCGGGAAAGCATCCCCAAAGGATTTCTAGGAGGAATCAACGAAAACTATCCAGAAAGAATATCTGAAGGAGTTCCAGGAGAACTTCCTGATGGAATTCTAGGAAAAATCACCGAAGGAATTTGAGAAGGAAACCCAAAGAAGTTCCAGAAGGAATCTTTGAAGAAATTCCAGGGGGAATTTCTGCAGAAAGTCCAGAAGGAATCCCCGACGGAATATCAGGAGGAATCCCAGAAGAAACTTCAGGAGGGATCTTCGAAGAAAGTCCAGGAGGAGTTCCCACAGAAATTACAGGAGAAATACACAAAAATTACAGGGGAATCCGTGAAGGAATTCTGGGAGGAATTTCCGAAGAGTTTCCAAACGGAATACTTGAATTATTTCAAGAGGAAATCTCGAAGGAATTTCAAGAGGAATCTCCATAGGAAGTCAAGTAGAAATCCCTGCAATATTTTCAGGAGGAATCCCCGAGAGAATTCTAGGAAGAATATTCCAAGAAAAATCATCGAAGGAATTACAGAAGGAAACCCCGGAGGAATTCCCGAAGTAATTCCAAGAGGAATCTCCAAAGGAATTCCAGAAGGGATCGGCAATGGAATTCAGAAGGATTCACTGAAAAAAATTCAGGAAGAATCCTCGAAGAAAGCCTATGAGGAAATCCTGAAAGAAAATCTAGGAAGAATCCCTGAAGGAATTCCAGGGGGGAAACAAATTCCACGAGGCAACTATTGTCAAAAAAATAAAAAAAAAAATCTGTGAATTCCCAGTTCACACCAGACCAGAAATTCCAAAAACTAAATTTCAATATAACGAAAAGATTCTAAAAAAAACTGTGAATTCCTAGATCGCACTAGAAATTACAAAAACACATTCCGAGAACCAGCTATTGTCCCAAGCATTCTAAGAAATCAGTGAATTCTCAGTTGGCACGGGAAATCTCAGAAATCTATTCCGAGAATCAGGTGTTGCCACAAAAAATCTTAATAAAAATCAGTGAATTCCACGTTGGCATCTGAAATCCTTTTAATATATTCCGAAAATCAGCTATTGTCAAAGATTCTGAAAAAAAAAACTGTAAATAACCTGTCAGCATCAGAAATGCACAATATACCAAGAAGCTGCGTTGCCACAAAGATTAAAAAAAATGCTAATTCCCAGTTGGCAACAGAAATCCCAAAATATATTCCGAGAATCAGCTATTGACACCAAAATTCTTAAAAAATCAGTGAATTCCACGTTAGCATCAGAAATCCTTATAATTTATTCCAAAAATCTGCAACTTTCACAAAGATTCTAAAAAATATCTGTGAATTCCAAGATCGCGCTAGAAATCACAAATTATTCCAAGAGCCAAATTTAGTCACAAAGATTCTAAAAAATTGAGATCAGAAAAAAATCAAAATATACTTAACCATGATCGCATAACTGTCCCATATGAAAAGGAAACCCAGCAAATATGGGACTGATATGCGATCATAGGCAGTTAACAACTCTACACTACACTACATAGTAATACAAGAAAAATCAGAATTTCTACTTGAAATCAAAAATTATTCAGAAAAATATTCTTCAGGGTTTCTTATCTTTATTTTTGAGATTTTCAGCCCCTAGGCTTAGTCTGGTTATCTGGTTCATCTGGGTAATACTTCAGTGTTTTCCTCTTGGCACAAGAGTTCTCCAAAAAATCAGAAAATTCCTAATCCAGACCAGGAATTCACAAAACACTCTTGCAAATTTGTTCTTGGCAATAAAGTTCTGCCTACAAAAAAATCATAGGATTTTAAATTGAGTTCAGAAAAACTTACCAATCAAACTTCAGCGTCGAGGTCCTTTTACGAGGATGTTTTCACTAGGACATCCGCTTTTTCTCGGAATAATTGCAACATACCTTTCCTTGTCATATTTTTACCATTTATCGCACCAGAAATTCCAGCTCGTACAGATTTCTCACCATTTTATTCATTTATCTTTGTTTTCACTAGCCGCTATGCAATCCATTTTCCGCGCAAATGAACCACAATTGAACATTTTTCGGCACTAAGAATCTTTCCGACGTACTTCTGCCTTTTGGCAGCTGGAACGGACCGCACTTATCGGCTACTGCAGCTTCTTAATAATCTTCCAGCACCGCGAGGCGAGCTCCTCAGCAGTAGCAGTCACCGCTTGTGTGGCAGACCCAGATTGACTGAATTATTTTCAACACATCATTGCTGAGGGGCAAAAAAATATCGCGGTGCCGAGAAATCAAAACTTCGAGACTTCCTTTGGTTTGGTTTGGCCTTAAATAATTTCTATAAAAAAAATCCTACACCAATCACGTTGACACTTCTTTCAGCAATTTCTTTGAACATTGACTCGTTTTATGGAATGTTTTGCGCATTTTATTGAAAAGTTTCTCCAACAATTGCTTTGGTGATGGATTCCATTCGGTAAAAACCATTTGTAATTCTCATGGTAATACTTTTTATACTGTTTTGAAAATTTCTTTGTATTTTTATTACAGAATTCATTAAATCAACTCTCTGCTAATTCATTCGTAGAACACTTCCTACAAATTCGTAGGAAAAAAAATGAACAATTTCTCTAGGAAAACCTTTGGGAATTTAGTTATGTGGTTAGTTATAAATATTTGGCCGAAAGAGACGAACCAGCCATGGTCTGAAAGTCTCTTTAATAAAGACAAATCAATCAATCAATCAAATATTTGGCCGAAAAATGATTTGGGAAATACCAACGGCCATTAATTCCAACGTTAATTTAGCAACTCCTTTAGAAATTCCTCTAACAATTTTTTTCGAAATATCTTTGGCAATTTTTAATAGAATTCATTCAACAATTAGTTATATTTGGCTTAGGATTAGAATATTTGGCTATTCCATCTTTAGTTTTATAAACTAAATATTTATAAATTCTAAAAATTACGTATAAATTTCGGGTGGAATTACAAAATAAGGTACACCGGAGCAAGTTGAAATGGGTGGGGCAAGATGAAACACGAAGTTTTAAAATAGATTTCAATACAATTTGGAAATTTTTCCTTCACCATAAGATTGTTTGAATCAAAAACTTTGTGTTATGGCATTCAAGCTGTTTACCATAATTGAATAACATCATGTTAACCCGCTGTTTCATCTTGCCCCATCCGTTTCAACTTGTCCCGGTGTACCTTAAGTTAAGGGTTAAAATCTTTTTTTAAGAAACGAGGAGTTGCTTCATGAACATCTAAAGAAATTCCTGCAGGGATTCCTCCAGGAAGCCTTCTGGAATTCCACTAGGGATTCTTTCAGAAATTACAGGAGTTCTTTCAGGAATCCAGTTCCAGGAATTCCTCCACAAATTCCCAGAGGAACTCCTGCAGGGATTTCTCCAAGAATTCATGTAGGGAATCCTTAAGCAAATTCTCCAGAAAATCATCCAGGGATTTCTTCAGGAATTTCCCCAGGGATTTCATCAGAAATATCTCCATAGATTTCTTGAGGAATTCCTCCAGTAAATTCCTAAAGGAATTCATCAAGGAAATCTTCAGGTATTCCTTCAGAAATTCCTTTAGGGATTCCTTCAGGAATTCATACAGGGATTCCTTCGAATCACTCCCGGAATTTCACCGTGAATTTATCCACAAATTTCTCCAGGAATTTTACAGGAAACTTTTCAGATATTCCTTCGCGAATTCCTCAACGGATTCCAGATTCAGAAAATTCTTCAGGAATAAATACTATTCGGGAATTCCTCCAGGCATTCCAGATGAAGGAAAATCTTCAATTCATCCAGGCATTCATCTGGGATTCCTTCAGTAACTTCTCCCTGGATTTTTTCAGGAATTAGTCCAGGGATTCCTCTAGGAATTAGTCCATGGTTTCCTATAGGAATTCCTCCAGGAATTGCTCCGGGAATTCTTTCAGGAATTCCGCTATTGTCACAAAGATTCTAAAAAAAATAATTTCCTGGTAGCACCAGAAATCCTCAAAATATATTCCAAGAATCAGCTATTGTCACGAAGATTCCAAAAAAAATATTTGTGTTAACCCAGTTGGCATCAGAAATCCTTATAATATATTTGAAAAGTCAGCTATTATCACAAATAGTCTAAAAAAAATCTGTAAATGTCCAGTTGCCATCAGAAATCCTTATTATATTTAAAAAACCTTTTTTTTTATTTTTTTTGTATTTGTGAATTTTAACTTCTAATTCTTCACACATTAAAAAAAATAAAAAAATAGCTTTTGCCACAAATATTCTAAAAAAAATCTGTGAATACCCAGTTGGCATCAGAAATCCTTATAATATATTTAAAAACTCAGCTATTATCACAAAAATTCTAAAACAATTTGTCAATGTCCAGTTGCCATCGGAAATCCAGAAGAAATTCACAGAATAAATCTGTGAAAGTTGACAGCAATCCTTTTTGTTTCCCAAAAATCAACTATTGTCACAAAGATTCTAAAAAAATCTGTGAATTCCATGTCAGCACCAGAAATCCTCAAAATATGTTCCGGGAATCAGTTATTGTCACAAAGATTCTAAAAAAAGTCTGTAAATTTCCTGGCGGCACCAGAAATCCTCAAAATATATCCCAAGAATCCGCTATTGTCACAAAAATTCTAAAATAAAATTGTTGGCCTCAGAAATTTTTATTATATATTTATTAAGTGTGCTATTATCACAAATATTATAAAAACATCTGTGAATATTCGGTTGCCATCAGGAATCTTTATTATTTATATATAAGGAATCAGCTATTATCACAGAGATTCTAAAAAATCTGTGAATGCCCAGTTGGCATCAGAAATCCTTATTATTTTTTCCAACAATCAGCGATTGTCACAAATATTCTGAAAAAAATCTGTGATTTCCATGTCAGCACCAGAAATCCTCAAAATATATTCTAAGAATCAGCTATTGTCACAAATATTCTGAGTGTAGAATTAGCAACTAGTTAAAATACACAAAAATACACAAAAATAAAAACAAAAAAAACAAATATTCTAAAAAAGTATGTGAATTTTCAGTTGCCATCAGAAATTCTTATAATATATATAAGGAATCAGCTATTGTCACAAAGATTCTAAAAAAAATCACTGAATGCCCAGTTGGCATCAGAAATCCTTTTATTGTATTTTCCAAAAATCAGCTATTGTCACAAAGATTCTATAAAAAAAATCAGAAATCCTTATAATGTGTTCAAAAATATCAGCGTTGTCACAAAGATTCTAAAAATCTGTGTTTACCCAGTTGGCATCAGAAAAAAATCTGTGAATGTCCATTTGCCATCAGAAATCCTTATAATATATTTAAAAAAAAATCAGTTATTGTCACAAAGATTCAAAAAGAAATCTGTGAAACCACGGATGGCATCAAAAATCCCCATAATATATTGAAAAATCAGCTATTGTCACATAGATTCTAAGAAAATCTGTGAATGCCCAGTTGGCATCAGAAATCCCTATAATTTATTTAAGGAATCAGCTATTGTCACAAACATTCAAAAAAAAATCTGTGAATTTCCTGTCAGCACCAGAAATTCTCAAAATATATTCCAAGAATCAGCTATTGTCACAAAGATTCTAAAAAAAAATCTGTGAATTTCTTGGCAGCACCAGAAATCCTCAAAATATAATCCAAGAATCAGCAATTGTCACAAAGAATCTAGAATAAATCTGTGAAAGTTTTCATCAGAAATCCTTTCATTTTTCCAAAAATCAACTAATGTCACAAAGATTCTAAAAAAAATCTGTGAATTCCATGTGAGCACCAGAAATCTTCAAAATATATTGCAAGAATCAGCTATTGTCACAAATATTCTAAAAAAAATCTGTGAATGTCCAGTTTGCATCAGAAATCCTTATTCTATTTTCCAAAAATCAGCGATTGTCACAAAGATTCTGAAAAAATCTGTGAATTCCATATCAGCACCAGAAATCCTCAAAATATATTCCGAGAGTCAGTTGTTGTCACAAAGATTCTAAAAAAATCTGTGAATTTCCTGGCAGCACCAGAAATCCTCAAAATATAATCCAAGAATCAGCTATTACCACAAAAAATCTAGAATAAATCTGTGAAAGTTCACATCAGAAATCCTTTTATTTTCCCAAAAATCAACTAATGTCACAAAGATTCTAAAAAAATCTGTGAATTCCATGTGAGTACCAGAAATCCTCAAAAAATATTCCGGGATTCTGCAATTGTCACAAATATTCTTAAAAAAATCTGTGAATGTCCAGTTGGCATCACAAATCCTTATAATATATTTAAGGAATCAGCTATTGTCACAAACATTCAAAAAAAATTGTGGATTTCCTGTCAGCACCAGAAATTCTCAAAATATATTCAACTATTGTCACAAAGATTCTAAAAAAATCTGTGAATGCCCATTTGGCATCAGAAATCCTTATTATATATTCAAAAAATCAGCTTTTGTCACAAAGATTCTAAAAAAAAATCTGTGAATCCCCGGTTGGCATCAGAAATCCCCATAATATTCTCAAAAAAATCAGCTATTGTCTCCAAGATTCTAAGAAAATCTGTGAATGTCCAGTTGGCATCAGAAATCCTTATAATATATTTATATTATATAATATAAATCCTTATAATATATTTATAAATTGAATTTCCTGTCAGCACCAGAAATTTTCAAAATATATTACGAAAATCAGCTATTGTCACAAAGATTCTTATATGAATCTGTGAATGTCCAGTTGGCATCAGAAATCCTTATTATATGTTCAAAAAATCAGCCATTGTCACAAAGATTCTAAAAAAAATCTGTGAATTTCCTGGCAGTACCAGAAATCCTCAAAATATATTTCAAGAATCAGCTATTGTCACAAAGAATCTAGGATAAATCTGAGAAAGTTGGCATCAGAAATCCTTTTATTTTCCCAAAAATCAACTATTGTCACAAAGATTCTAAAAAAATCTGTGAATGACCAGTTGCCATCAGAAATCCTTATAATAGATTAAAAATAAATCAGCTATTGTCACAAACATTCAAAAAAATCTGTGAATTCCCTGTCAGCACCAGAAATTCTCAAAATATATTCCAAGAATCAGCTACTGCCACAAAGATTCTAAAAAAAATCTGTGGATGCCCCGATGGCATCAGAAATCAGAAATCAAAAAATCAGCTGTTGTCACAAAAATTCTAAAAAAAATTGTTGGCATCAGAAATCCTTATGATATATTTAAAAAGTCAGCTATTATCACAAATATTCTAAAAAAAATCTGTGAATGTCCGGTTGCCATCCGAAATCCTTATAATATATATAAGGAATCAGCTATTGTCACGAAGATTTTGAAAAAATCTGTGAATGTCCAGTTGGCATCAGAAATCCATTTATTATATTTTCCAAAAACCAGCTATTGTCACAAAGATTGTAAAACAAATTCTGTAAATTCCCTGTCAGCAGAAATCAGCAAGTCTTCATACCCACAAACTTCCGTTGGATGCTGAGGAAATGCTGCCAATCCCAAATGACGAGTTAGCGTGAAATTCGTCTATAGTAAATCTATACTTAAACTATCGTCTTTCATTTTATTAATAAAATAAAGTTCACATAGAAGAACGGAAAAAAAAACAAGGTAAAACTCACCGTATATTTCGATTCAGCTTGCTCTCCGTGTTCGCTACTGACAGCGACACTCAAGAAGCCCCCACGCTTAGGGCCGGATGGTATGCTGTGACCGGAAATGTCATGCTCAACAGAACTATGCCGGATGGGGGACGATGGGGTCGCCGAAAGGGATTTACGTGCTCCGCCCCCAGGACCAGCGCCGGGCGACGTACAGAGAAGCGAGCTCAAGCCCCTCACCACTAGATAGCTCGCCGGAACGAACACCTGTTTGTGTACTCTGCTGGACTGAACATTTAACTTCCACTCGCGTTTCACTTACTAGCGTGCGCAACTTTTTCTTTCTTCTCGCTTTCAATTTCTCTACCATTTTGCGTTTCACTTCTATACTTCTGTATACTCTGCTGACGACAGATTTCACTTGCACTTCTTGCACAATAATCAAGCGGATGACTCGCCGAAGTTAAAAGCAGATTTGAAACACTTTTCTGCTTCGGAAATACCGACAATCCAACACCGTCCAATTCGGAGGACATTTTCGACGAATTCAACTTACAAGACACGACACTACTGAGCCCGAATATCACAGAAACTACATTTTCCCCGACGATTTCCATTTTTTCCCGACGACCGACGACCGAGCGGCAACCAAACGTAAACAGAACTAAACATTTCGAACCGCGAACAGGGGATGCTTTTGCTCACACACACATAAGCGCTGCTCTTACTGTAAGAAAACTGTTTTACCTTTCCATACAGTATTCGTATGCGTGCATCATCAACCACGGGATATTCGAGTTCGGCGATCGAGTAGTTCACACGTATCGCGATACTGTTTTTGCGACTTATGTATGGGTTTTCCGGCCATGAGCGTTTGTGCGCCAACGGATAGGCACGTTTTGCGCTTATTGCATGCGCATTTCGTGCACAGATCGTCATGAGCTAAACGTGCACGGATCCTAGTTTTGGGTGTAGGAATTCCTTCAGAGACTTCTGCTGGAATTTTTGAAGGAATATTTCTTAATGTTCATTGAAGGATTTTTCCTAGAATTTCCCTCGGAATTCAATCACGAACTTCTCCAGAAACTCGTTCTGGGGTACCTTCTAGAGTTTCTTGAAGGATTTCTTCTAGAATTTCTCGATTTCCTTGAGGAATTCCTCCAGGATCTCTTTCAGGAGCTCCAGGAACTCATTTAGCGATTCCGTCAGGGACTCTCTCTAGAATTCCTACAGGAACTTTTCAGAAATACCTGCACATATTACTTCAGGATTTTCTCCCAGAACTCTTTGTAGGATTTTTTCCAATGTTCCTTGAGCAATGTCTTCATAAGCTCCTTCATGGATTCCTTTAGAAACTCCTTCAGTTATTTCTCCATGGATTCTCCGGGGATACTTCTAAGAATGACTTCTTGAATTCCCCAAAAAAATGCCAATGGGATTTCTCCAGGAACTTCTCAAATACTTTCAGGGATATCTCCAGAAACTTTTTTGGGAAATTCTCCGAAAAACCCCTCATGGATTTCTCCAGGAATTATGAAGGAACTCTTTCGTGAATTTCACCAAGGACTTCTCCAGGGATTTTCTTCAGTAACTCTCCAAAAATACCTGCAGAAATTTACCCTACAATTCTTTGTGAGGTTTTCCCAGGAAGTTATTGAGAAATGGCTGCATAA